>NC_050570.1:15782399-15969899 GCF_013265735.2 Oncorhynchus mykiss
TGGAAAAATCTTTGTCACCAAATTTGAGCAAATAAAAATGTTTGCGATTGTGATTAACTACAGAATTTAATGTGATTAATCGCAATTTATTATTTTAATTGTTTGATAGACCTTAAAATTTATGTCAAACAAAAAAACAGCGATTTCAAAGTTAACAAACCATACAACTCTATGCACATGGACTACTTTGAACAATTTAGACTGAACATTTTACAAAAAAACACATTTACTGGAAGAACTGTGCAGATGCAATGTTTGGTAACAGAATTTCTGTAAAATCTCTCTCTGTTTTTTTGTGTCCACGTTTTCAAAACTTGGTTCAATATCTGCTCCAAATGAAGATTCAACGATGTCTGCAGAAAGAATGGGGTGTCAGCTATGACATGACACATTGACGTTGAAAAAATCTGTAGTGAATTTACACCTGGTATTGCGGTAACGGAATTTCATCATGTCTCTCTGATCTGTACGTCACAGAAATGCATAATTATGGTTATGAATGTCATTCTCTTCATGATGATGTATCCTAAACAGGTACACTAAGGTAGAAATATGCAGTTTCCATATTTGGATATTATTCTACACACTGGCTATTATTTTAATGAGCTCTGCCCCCAAACAAGACCAAATTTGTTTGGTCCGTACCGGAACAAATCTGAACCAATCATAGACGTCTATGTTTCACATGTTTGGACATTAAAGTACAGCAGAGTAGAGTACAGCACAGAACAGTAGAATACAATAAAGTACAGTACATTAGTGCACTTAACTCTAGTGTGCTCTACTGTGTACTGTACTGAAAGATACTCTACATACCGATACGCCCATAAAGAGAGCATTGCATTGTTGGTTTTGTAGTTGACTTGAGCTGCAACAGATTTCCACAACAATTTCCACATTGCTATCAATCTTATTATAACGACAAAATGAAACATTTGTTCACAAAACACTGTAAATTATAGGAATTAGTAATTTTGGGTGTATTTTTCCTTTAATTCATAAACAAAATTGATATCAATAACTAATTGACAGGTCTTACTTCTGTGAACTTAAATTATCCTCCTTCCTCATGAGGGAGAGAAATGAAAATATCTTAAACATGTGCTTTTTTGGTAACGGAATTTCAAGGCACAAGGAAATGTTTTTTTAACTTCCAGAAGACAGAACGTGTTGATATTAGTTGGCAGGTGTCTTTACTTCAACATCACTGTTTTAACGTATTTCTAATACCTTAACTTTTCTGGTAGATGTTTTCTAAGACCCTTTTTTCACCTGTTTGACCAGAAATCAAAGCCTTTGCTTATTCAACATTTTGTTGGATGGAAAATGGCTGAAAAATTTAAATATGCCTTAATTTCTCAAACTCTTCGCTTTCATTTGACACACGTTTTTGACTCAGGCTTACTTAGGCTGATTGAGGTAGTATGTAGATATGGTTAAAGTGACTATGCATATATGATGAACAGCGTAGCAGTAGCATAAAGAGGGGGTGGCGGGACACAATGCAGTTAGCCCGGTTATCCAAGGAGCACTGGTTGGTCGGGCCAATTGAGGTAGTATGCACATATGTATAGCTAATGTGGCTGTATGATAAACAGAGTAGCAGCAGCGTAAAAGAGGGGTTGGGGGAGGCACACAATGCAAATAGTCCATGTAGCCATTTGATTACCATATGGAGTCTTATGGCTTGGGGATAAAAACTGTTCAGAAGCCTTTTTGTCCTAGACTTGGCACTCCGGTAGTGCTTGTCATGTGGTAGTAGAGAGAACAGTCTATGACTGGGGTGGCTGGGATCTTTGACAATTTTTAGGGCCTTCCTCTGACACCGCATGGTGTAGAGGTCCTGGATGGCAGGAAGCTTAGCCCAAGTGATATACTGAGCTGTACGCACTACCCTCTGTAGTGCCTTACGGTCGGAGGTCGAGCAATTTCCGTACCTGGCAGTGATGCTCTCGATGTTGCGGCTGAAGAACCTTTTGAGGATCTCAGGACCCATGCCAAATCTTTTTCGTTTCCTGATGGGGAATAGGCTGTAGTCCACAATCATCTCCTTTGTCTTGGTTACGTTGAGGGATAGGTTGTTATTCTGGCACCACCCAGCCAGGTCTCTGACCTCCTTCCTATAGGCTGTCTCATCATTGTCGGTGATCAGGCCTACCACTGTTGTATGATCTGCAAACTTAATGATGGTGTTGGAGTCATGCCTGGCCATGCAGTCATGGGTGAACAAGGAGTACAGGAGGGGACTGAGCACTCACCCCTGGGGGGCTCCAACGTGGCAGATGTGTTGCTACCTACCCGCACCACCTGGGGGCGAACCGTCAGGAAGTCCAGGATCCAGTTGCAGAGGGAGGGGTTTAGTCCCAGGATCCTTAGCTTAGTGAGCTTTGGGGGTACTATGGTGTTGAACGCTGAGCTGTAGTCAATGGATAGCATTCTCACATAAGTGTCTGTCACTCTCAGTTTGTGTGTGTGTGTTTGGATGCAAGTGCGTGTGTGCACGTAGCTACAGTTGAAGTTGGAAGTTTAAATACATTTAAACTCAGTTTTTCACAATTCCTGACATTTAATCTTCGTAAAAATTCCCAGTCTTAGATCAGTTAGGATCACCACTTTATTTTAAGAATGTGAAATGTCAGAATAATAGTAGAGAGAATTAATTATTTTAGCTTTTATTTCTTTCATCACATTCCCAGTGGGTCAGAAGTTTACATACACTCAATTAGGATTTGGTAGCATTACCTTTTAAATTGTTTAACTTGGGTCAAATGTTTCGTGTAGCCCATTCCTCCTGACAGAGCTGGTGTAACTGAGTCAGGTTTGTAGGCATCCTTGCTCGCACACACTTTTTCAATTCTGCCCACAAATTTTCTATAGGATAGAGGTCAGGGCTTTGTGATGGCCACTCTAATAACTTGACTTTGTTGTCCTTAAGCCATTTTGCCACAACTTTGGAAGTATGCTTCGGGTCATTGTCCATTTGGAAGATCCATTTGCTACCAAGCTTTAACTACCTGACCGATGTCTAGTTATGTTTCTTCAATATATCCACATAATTTTCCTGCCTCATGAAGCCATCTATTTTGTATAGTGCACCAGTCCCTCCTGCAGCAAATCACCCCCAGAACATGATGCTGCCTTCCCCGTGCTTCACGGTTGGGATGTGGTTCTTTGCAAGCCTCCCCCTTTTTCCTCCAAACATAACGATGGTCATTATGGCCAAACAGTTCTATTTTTTGTTTCATCAGACAAGAGGACATTTGTCCAAAAAGTACGGCCTTTGTTCCCATGTGCGGTTGCAAACCATAGTCTGGCTTTTTTGTGTCGGTATTGGAGCAGTGGCTTCTTCCTTGCTGAGCGGCCTTTCAAGTTATGTCGATATAGGACCCGTTTTTACTGTGGTTATAGATATTTTTGTGCCTGTTTCCTCCAGCATCTTCACAAGGTCCAACAAGCCTGTTGTCTTGGGACTGATTCGCACTTTTCATACCTAAGTGCGTTCATCTCTAGGAGACAGAACGCGTCTCCTTCCTGAGTGGTATGACGTCTGTGTGGTCCCGTGGTGTTTATTATTGCGTACTATTGTTTGCGTACTATTGTACAGTTGAATTGTACCTATGATAAAAAATGACAGACCTCTACATGCTTTAAGTAGGAAAACCTGCAAAATCGGCAGTGTATCAAATACAAAAGTTCTCCCCACTGCAAGTTTATGTAAACTTCTGACTTCAACTGTATGTGTGCTCACATTTATGTCTAAGTTTGTTTGTGTGTAAGTATAGAAGGGGCATTCCTGTTTGGACTGGTTGTGTAGCTGGCATCCTAACCCGCTATAATTAATCACCAGAGGATTAGAGTCCAGCCTCCGCCAGCTCTCCCCTCCTCTCAGCTCTACTAGGAGAGAACTTTCAGCTAGTCACACACGACTGCACAGCCAAACGTACACAGGCACTGCAAAACACCCATCCACACTGCTGCATCCTACAGCCGTCTCTGCTAAGAGATGAGATGAGACAACAGCAGGCCATGTCTGGAAAATCCGGGGTTGGACTGAAAAAAACATGTAACCAAAGTGCTATTCAGACAGGATTGGTTTTACTGGGGGAGGTCAGGTAATGTAATGTATGTGGATGAGCAAAAAAAAACATCCGTAGTTTTAGTCCTGGCCAAATCTGCCATGTTGGTAATTTTTTTCATGGCAGGAGTGGAACAATTCTAGCCAGAAATAACCTACTGTTTTTGTGCAAACTCTATGCTCATATTTAATATGAATGCCCTAGTTTTATCAACTTTCACAAGATGGTACCGGAGGACAAGATGGTGCCGGAGGACAAGGCGTGTTAGGTTTTCCTAACCAATTGTGATTTTTTTTTTTTTTCATTTCTTTACAACTTATTTAACTTATTTTGTACATAATGTTGCTGCTACCATCTCTTATGACCAAAATTAACTAATGGACATCAGAACTACGATTATTCACCATGGACTGGCATAATCCTTTTTTTCCTTTAATGAGTCCGACGAGCTCGACGTGAATGATATACTGCTCTCCCGGGAACAGGCCCAGAGATCCCCAATATTTGCGTGAAGAGATGGCAGAGATTAAGGGGCCAGAGGGCGGTCTGCCTTCTGAGAATTCGTAGGCGATAAAATAAACCCCCACTTTCATCCATTCTGCTAGCAAACGTGCAACCTTAGGAAAATAAATTTGATGACCTACGCAGAAGATTAAACTACCAACAGGACATTCAAAAGTGTAATATCTTATGCTTCACGGAGTCGTGGCTGAACGACAACATTATCAACATGCAGCTGTCTGGCTATACACTATCGGCAGGACAGAACAGTTGCGTCTGGTACGACAAGGGGTGGCAGACTATGTATTTTTGTAAATAACAGCTGCTGCACGAAATTTAAGGAAGTCTCGAAGGTTTTGCTCGCCTTAGGTAGAGTATCTCATGTTAAGCTGTAGACCACACTATCTCCTGAGAGTTTTCATCTGCATTTTTCATAGCTGTCTACATACCACCACAGACTGATGCTGGCACTGAGACCGCACTGAATGACCTGAATTCGGCATAAGTAAATAGGAAAACGCTCACCCAGGGTCGGCACTCCTAGTAGCCATGGACTAATTCGGGGATACTTAAATCCGTCGTACCAAATTTCTATCAGCATGTTAAATGTGCAACCAGATGAAATAAACTGGACCACCTTTACTTCACACACAGAGACGCATACCAAGTTTTCCCTCGCCCTCCATTTGGCAAATCTGATCATAATTCTATCCTCCTGATTCCTGCTTACAAACAAAAATTAAAGCAGGAAACACCAGTGACTCGATCAATCAAAAAGTGTTAAGATGAAGCAGATGCTAAACTACAGGACTGTTTTGCTAGCACAGACTGGATTATGAGGAGTACACTACATCAGTCATTGGCTTCATCAATAAGTGCATCGATGACGTTGTCCCCACAGTGACCGTACGTACATACCCCAACCAGAAACCATGGATTATAGGCAACATCTACACTGAGCTAAAGGCTAGAGCTTCCGCTTTCAAGGGGCGGGACTCTAACCCAGAAGCTTATAAGAAATCCCTCTATGCCCCCGCGACGAACCATCAAACAGGCAAAGCATCAATACATGACTAAGATTTAATCATACTACACCAGCTCTGATGCTCGTCAGTTGTGACAGGGCTTGCAAACCATTAGACTACAAAGGGAAGCACAGCCGAGAGCTGTCCAGTGACACGAGCCTAACAGACGAGTTAAACTACTTCTATGCTCGCTTCGAGGCAAATAACACTGAAACATGCATGAGAGCACCAGCTGTTCCGGAAGACTGTGTGATCACGCACCCTGCAGCCGATGTGAGTAAGACCTTTAAACAGGTCAACATTCACAAGGCCGCTGGGCCAGACGGATTACCAGGACGTATGCGCTGACCAACTGGTGTCTTCACTGACATTTTTCAATCTGTTCCTGTCAGAGTCTGTAATATCAACATGTTTTAAGCAGATCACCATAGTCCCTGTGCCCAAGAACACCAAGGCAACCTGCCTAAATGACTACTGACCCGTAGCACTTACATCTGTAGTCATGAAGTGCTTTGAAAGGCTGGTCATGACATCAACATCATTATCCCAGAAACCCTAGACCCACTCCAATTTGAATACCACCCTAACAGATCCACAGATGGTGCAATCTCTATTGCACTCCACAGTGCCCTTTCACACCTGGACAGAAGGAACACCTATGTGAGAGTGCTATTCATTGACTGCAGCTCAGTATTCAACCGCCATAATGCCCTCAAAGCTCATCACTAAGCTAAGGACCCTGGGACCTGGACTTGGTCCTGGACTTCCTGATGGGCCGCCCGCAGGTGGTAAGGGTAGGTAACAACACATTCGCAATGCTAATCCACAACAGAGGGGCCCCTCAGGGGTGCGTGCTCAGGACCCTCCTGTACTCCCTGTTCACTCATGACTGCAAGGGCAGGCACAACTCCAACACAATCATTAAGTTTGCAGATGACACAACAGGCCTGATCAACGACGAGACTGCCTATAGGGAGGAGATCAGAGACCTGGCCATGTGGTGTCAGGACAAGAACTTCTCCCTCAACATGATCAAGACAAAGGAGATGATTGTGGACTACATGAAAAAGAGGACTGCGCATGCCCCCATTCTCATTGACGAGGCTGTAGTGGAGCAGGTTGAGAGCTTCAAGTTCCTTGGTGTCCAACAAACTAACATGGTCCAAGCACACCAAGACCGTCATGAAGAGGGCATGAAAAAACCTTTTCCCCCTCAGGAGACTGAAATTATTTGGCATGGGTCCTCAGATCCTCAAAAGGTTCTACAGCTGCATCATCGAGAATCCTAACTGGTTGCATCACTGCCTTGTATGGAAACTGCATGGCCTCCGACCGCAAGGCTCTACAGAGGGCAGTGCGTACGACCCAGTTCATCACTGGGGCCAAGCTTCCTGCCATCCAGGACCTCTACACCAGGCGGTGTCAGAGGAAGGCCCTAAAAATTGTCAGACTCCAGCCACCCTAGTCATAAACTGTTCTCTCTGCTACCGCACGGCAAGCTGTACCCGGAGCGCCAAGTCTAGGTCCAAGAGGCTTCTAAACAGCTTCTATCCCCAACCCATAAGACTCCTGAACATCTAATCAAATGCCTACCCAGACTATTTGCATTGCCCCGCCCCCCCTTTTACACCACTGCTACACTCTGTTGTCATCTATGCATAGTCCCTGTAATAACTCTACCTACATGTACATATTACCTCAACTAACTGGTGCCCCGGCACATTGGCTCTGTACCGGCACCCCCCTGTGTACAGTCTTGCTATTGTTATTTTACTGCTGCTCTTTAATTACTTTTTACTTTTATTTCTTATTCTTACTCATATATTTTTTAAAACTGCATTGTTGGTTAGGGGCTGGTAAGTCAGCATTTCACTGAAAGGTCTGTTGTATTTGACGCATGTGACAAATACAATTTGATTTGATTTGAATACTTGTGTTTATAGGCTACATTTTGTGCCAATTAATTGAACTTGAATTGACAAATGTGTCAGTTTAATTAAATGTTCAATAAAAAAAGTATCGTGCCTAGGGTTATTTTAATGAAACTCTTGCTGTAGATGTAGGCAATAGATCACAATGCAGGGCATCCCCGATTCCCCGCTGAGCTAAACTTTTTCACTTTCTCATCCATAACGCATCTCAAGTTGATGTGGGGTGTTCTGTTCAGCAGCTCACATCAGCAGGATTGGGCAATAGTGTGTGATTAGAATGCGCCCCCTCGAGCATCCCATTGGTTCCTGCATAAACGTCCCCCCCATCGAGCACGCCATCGTCATGCTTGTGTGACACTTTTGATATTCTGGATTTCTACTGATTGTCTTTGCGATTTAAAATGTGGGTCAAAGGGGATATCAAAATATTGTATGAGTTTTTCAGGGGCTAAGGACACTTTCTGCTGGTGTCCTAGCTAGCTAGCTACCTGTGTCGCTCCCTCCTGCTTTGTACCGGAGGCCTAGCTAGCTACTTGTGTCGCTCTCGCCTGCTTTGTACCGGAGGGCTAGCTAGCTACCTGTGTCGCTCCCTCCTGCTTTGTACCGGAGGCCTAGCTAGCTTTACAGCCTAGCACGAGTTTTCAGAGTAGCTTATTGTCTCGACATGATGTTGAATATATTCATGCCTAGATTAACAAACTCCAGGTTTCTGTAATAAGATTCAACTGAATTACGGGGCAGTTTGGAAACTATTCCCGTGTGAATTGTTCTCTGGAATAACGCACATGCTGGTGTAATATTTACATAACCAACGTAGTAATTCTAGTCACTTCCGAATAGGGTTGAAGAGGATAAACAGACCAGCATTACAGTAATGTACCTGCTCGCTCATGTATATGTACTGTACATGCATAAACACAAACACACCGATCAGTATTGGGCGCCGGCAGGCATGGCTCCTCAGCTAACAATACCTGAACACCCTCTTTCCCGCCTATCACCCCCCTCTTTTCTCCATGTCTGGTTGTCAACAGGCAGGTCTAATAATGGTTTCACCATGGACCATTTCCCCAGCATCTGTCTCAACTCACACATCAACTCGTCTGAAACCACAGCACATCCTCTACCACCTCCTCCTCTTTCCCCCCTCCTAGTTGTCTCACGCACACCTTCATACATTGCCTTCTCCTCCTTCTCCTCTCCCTCTCCTAGCCATCACAGCCACTGAGCGATTTCCTCTCATTGGGAGGCTCCTCAATGTCTCTCTCTCTGTGTCAAACGAGGCTCCTATTTAGGCTCATTAAATGTTTCCAAGAGAATAGGAAATCAATGGTCCATACCGGTGTGAGAGAACTTTTCAATTCATTTAATTTTCCCCTTTTTCTTTTTGCACATCTTTATTCTCTCGCTCTCTCGCTCTCTCTCTCTCTCTCATGATTTCTTTCTTTCTAAATTGCCCTTTCTGCTACATGACTGACATTGGGGGAAGAGAAGGAGAGGTGGAGATGGTTGCTTTCAGAAGAGATCTCCCTCTCCCATGTGACAGGCACCATGGAGTGGAGCTGTCCAGCGTCTCATAGAAGACTTTACCACTCTCCACACGATCACAAACAACGTCAACCGACTGTTCCAGCTCTGTTTTCAGAGTCTGTTGTTGTGTGTTCGGACGTAAACTAAGTTTGGGAGGAACGTGAGGGAGGAAATTCATGATAATGTTTTTGGAAGAGGTAGAGGCCTTTATCATTTCAGAAAACACTCCCACACCCTGGTTGTTTTCTCCAACAATTGTTTACAGACAGATTATTTCACTTAAAG
Source organism: Oncorhynchus mykiss (assembly GCF_013265735.2). Taxonomy (NCBI): domain Eukaryota; kingdom Metazoa; phylum Chordata; class Actinopteri; order Salmoniformes; family Salmonidae; genus Oncorhynchus; species Oncorhynchus mykiss. The sequence continues at coordinate 15,791,748 of NC_050570.1, forward strand.
CACTGTATCACAATTCCAGTGGGTCAGAAGTTTACATACACTAAGTTGACTGTGCCTTTAAAAAGCTTGGGAGATTCCAGAAAATGATCTCGTGCCTTTAGAAGCTTCTGATTGGCTAATTAACATAATTTGAGTCAATTGGAGGTGTACCTGTGCAAGTATTTCAAGGCCTACCTTCAAACTCAGTGCATCTTTGCTCGACATCATGGGAAAATCAGAAGAAATCAGCCAAGACCTCAAACAAATGTAGACTTCCATAAGTCTGGTTCATCCTTGGGTGCAATTTCCAAACACCTGAAGGTACCACGTTCATCTGTACAAACAATTGTACTCAAGTATAAACACCATGGGACCACGCAGCCGTCATACCGCTCAGGAAGGAGACGCATTCTGTCTCCTAGAGATGAACGTACTTAAGTGCGAAAAGTGCTAATCAACCCCAGAACAACAGCACAGGATCTTGTGAAGATGCTGGAGGAAACAGGCACAAAAGTATCTATATCCACAGTAAAACAAGTCCTATATGGACATAACCTAAAAGGCCACTCAGCAAAGATGAAGCCACTGCTCCAATACCGTCATAAAAAAAGCTAGACTACGGTTTGCAACTGCACATGGGGACAAATATTGTACTTTTTGGAGAAATGCCCTCTGGTCTGATGAAACAAAAATAGAACTGTTTGGCCATAATGACCATCGTTATGTTTGGAGGAAAAAGGGGGAGGCTTGCAAGCCGAAGAACACCATCCCAACCGTGAAGCACGGGGGTGGCAGCATCATGTTTTGGCAGTGCTTTGCTGCAGGAGGGACTGGTGCACTTCACAAAATAGATGGAAACATGAGGTAGGAAAATTACGTGGATATATTGAAGCAACATCTCCAGACATCACTCAGGAAGTTAAAGCTTGTTCGCAAGTGGGTCTTCCAAATGGACAATGACCCCAAGCATACTTCCAAAGTTGTGGCAAAATGGCTTAAGGACAACAAAGTCAAGGTTTTGGAGTGGCCATCACAAAGACCTGACTGCAATCCAATAGAAAATTTGTGGGCAGAACTGAAAAAGCATGTGTGAGCAAGGATGCCTACAAACCTGACTCAGTTACACCAGCTCTGTCAGGAGGAATGGGCCAAAATTCATCCAACTTATTGTGGGAAGCTTGTGCAAGGCTACCCAAAACATTTGACCCAAGTTAAACAGTTTAAAGGCAATGCTACCAAATACTAAGTGAGTGTATGTAAACTTCTGACCCACTGGGAATGTGATGAGATTAATCATTCTCTCTACTATTATTCTGACATTACACATTCTTAAAATACAGTGGTTATCCTAACTGACCTAAAACAGGGAATATTATTCGGATTAAATGCCAGGGATTGTGAAAAACTGAGTTTAAATGTATTTGTTTAAGATGTATGTAAACTCCTGACTTCAACTGTATATACAAACATATGTGGACACACTTTCAAATTTGTGGATTTGGCTATTTCTTTTCTTTTTAACTCTGTTTATTAAGTTTTACACACAAGACAAGACAAGACGAGACGAGACGAGACGAGACGAGATGAGACGAGACGAGGCGAAAAAAAATTGCTTTAAAGATACCATACTTTAGACAAGTTAAACACACCTGGCAGAAGGTTACAAAGGTTAAAGGGCAATCTATAGTATAGGGACAGAGCTACCACCTCACCATTGTTGCTGTAAACAATCAAGGGATAGGGGTGGAGAAATGCAACCACACAGACAGTCATGGCCACAGACTGACCATCCACTGGACCAAAAATAAAAAGTTTATAATGCTTTAAAATAAAAAAATGAATAATAATAATTTTATGTAGGCGTGAACAAAATGTTTAAATAAAAACTGGGTTAAACAAGCTCACATTTTAGTCTCTGACCGGGCAAGATGAACAAGGCATCCGCAGGTCACAATCAATAAGCACATCAACCTTAACTCCCCCCTCCCAGAAAAAGACACAAAGAAATGCTCATCCAACCCTTAAGTCACAGGGGGGTAAAATGCATACTTATTTTGGTATTAATAGGAATGCCATCAGAGGATGGACTGTTTAAAGTAAGACCGGAATGGAGCCCAAGCCTCATTAAACAGTTTGGGGTTCCCACGTGAATTTAATTGAATTTTTTCAAGTTTCAGAGAGCACAACACATCTCTCACCCAATATTTATAAGATGGGGGAGCTGCCATCTTCCAGTTCTGTAGTATTAGCCGTCTAGCTAAAAGAGTTGTATAAGCAACAGTGTCCGACTGGATTCTTGATAGGGGGTACCCATGGGCAGTACTCCAAAAAGGGCTGTAAGGGGAGACGGATCTATAACAGTGTCATATACAGTGGGGAGAACAAGTAGTGCATTTTATTGCATGACATAGGTACACTGCTCAAATAAATAAAGGGAACACTAAAATAACACATCCTAGATCTGAATGAATGAAATATTCTTATTAAATACTTTTTTTTTTACATAGTTGAATGTGCTGACAACAAAATCACACAAAAATTATCAATGGAAATCAAATTTATCAACCCATGGAGGTCTGGATTTGGAGTCACACTCAAAATTAAAGTGGAAAACCACACTACAGGCTGAACCAACTTTGATGTAATGTCCTTAAAACAAGTCAAAATGAGGCTCAGTAGTGTGTGTGGCCTCCACGTGCCTGTATGACCTCCCTACAATGCCTGGGCATGCTCCTGAAAAGGTGGGGGATGATCTCCTGAGGGATCTCCTCCCAGACCTGGACTAAAGCATCTGCCAACTCTTGGACAGTCTGTGGTGCAACGTGGCGTTGGTGGATGGAGCGAGACATGATGTCCCAGATGTGCTCAATTGGATTCAGGTCTGGGGAACGGGCGGGCCAGTCCATTGCATCAATGCCTTCCTCTTGCAGGAACTGCTGACACACTCCAGCCACATGAGGTCTAGCATTGTCTTGCATTAGCAGGAACCCAGGGCCAACCGCACCAGCATATGATCTCACAAGGGGTCTGAGGATCTCATCTCGGTACCTAATGGCAGTCAGGCTACCTCTGGCGAGCACATGGAGGGCTGTGCGGCCTCCAAAATAAATGCCACCCCAAACCATGACTGACCCACCGCCAAACTGGTCATGCTGGAGGATGTTGCAGGCAGCAGAACGTTCTCCACGGCGTCTCCAGACTCTGTCACGTCTGTCACATGTTCTCAGTGTGAACCTGCTTTCATCTGTGAAGAGCACGGGGCGCCAGTGGCGAATTTGCCAATCTTGGTGTTCTCTGGCAAATGCCAAACGTCCTGCACGTCGGGCCCTCATACCACCCTCATGGAGTCTGTTTCTGACCGTTTGAGCAGACTCATGCACATTTGTGGCCTGCTGGAGATCATTTTGCAGGGCTCTGGCAGTGCTCCTCCTGCTCCTCCTTGCACAAAGGCGGAGGTAGCGGTCCTGCTGCTGGGTTGTTGCCCTCCTACGGCCCCCTCCACGTCTCCTGATGTACTGGCCTGTCTCCTGGTAGCGCCTCCATGTTCTGGACACTACGCTGACAGACACAGCAAACCTTCTTGCCACAGCTCGCATTGATGTGCCATCCTGGATGAGCTGCACTACCTGAGCCACTTGTGTGGGTTGTAGGCTCCGTCTCATGCTACCACTAGAGTGAAAGCACCGCCAGCATTCAATAGTGACCAAAACATCAGCCAGGAAGCATAGGAACTGAGAAGTGGTCTGTGGTCACCACCTGCAGAACCACTCCTTTATTGGGGGTGTCTTGCTAATTGCCTATAATTTCCACCTGTTGTCTATTCCATTTGCACAACAGCATGTGAAATTTATTGTCAATCAGTGTTGCTTCCTAAGTGGACAGTTTGATTTCACAGAAGTGTGAATGACTTGGAGTTACATTGTGTTGTTTAAGTGTTCCCTTTATTTTTTTGAGCAGTGTATTTGATCACCTCCCAACCAGTAAGAATTCCGGCTCGCATAGACCTGTTCGTTTTTCTTTAAGAAGCCCTCCTGTTCTCTACTCATTACCTGTATACCTGTTTGAACTTGTTACCTGTATAAAAGACACCTGTTCACACACTCAATCAAACAGACTCCAAACTCTTCACAATGGCCAAGACCAGAAAGGGTGTAGGGACATCAGGGACACAATTGTAGACCTGCACAAGGCTGGGATGGGCTACAGGACAATAGGCAGGCAGCTCGGTGAGAAGGCAACAACTGTTGGCGCAATTATTAGAAAATGGAAGACGTTCAAGATGACGGTCAATCACCCTCGGTCTGGGGCTCCATGCAAGATCTCACCTCGTGGGGCATCAATGATCATGAGGGAGGTGAGGGATCAGCCCAGAACTACACGGCATGACCTGGTCAATGACCTGAAGAGAGCTGGGACCACAGTCTCAAAGAAAACCATTAGTAACACACTACTCCGTCATGGATTAAAATCCTGCAGCGCACACAAGGTCCCCCTGGTTAAGCCAGCTCATGACCAGGCCCGTCTGACGTTTGCCAATGAGCATCTGGATGATCCAGAGGAGGAATGGGAGAAGATCATGTGGTCTGATGAGACAAAAATATAGCTTTTTGATCTAAACTCCACTCGCTGTGTTTGGAGGAAGAAGAAGGATGAGTACAACCTCAAGAACACCATCCCAACCGTGACGCGTGAAGGTGGAAACATCATTCTTTGGGATGCTTTTCTGCAAAGGGGACAGGACGACTGCACCGTATTGAGGGGAGGATGGATGGGGCCATGTATCGCGAGATCTTGGCCAACAACCTCCTTCCCTCAGTAAGAGCATTAAATATGGGTCGTGGCTGGGTCTTCCAGCATGACAACGACCCGAAACACACAGCCAGGGCAACTAAGGAGTGGCACCGTAAGAAGCATCTCAAGGTACTGGAGTGGCCTAGCCAGTCTCCATACCTGAACCCAATAGAAAATCTTTGGAGGGAGCTGAAAGTCTGTATTACCCAGCGACAGCCCCGAAACCTGAAGGATCTGGAGAAGGTCTGTATGGAGGAGTGGGCCAAAATCCCTGCTGCAGTGTGTGCAAACCTGGTCAAGAACTACAGGAAACGTATGATCTCTGTAATTGCAAACAAAGGTTTCTGTACCAAATATTAAGTTCTGCTTTTCTGATGTTTCAAATACTTATGTCATGCAATAACATGCAAATGAATTACTTAAAAATCATACAATGTGATTTTCATTGAAAGATGGAGGAAATAAGATGTTCTGATTGGGCCTGATAGAGAAAAGCATCGGAGGCTAAAGGCTAAACGGAACTGATTCCAAATTTTAAGAGACTGCTTTAAAATTGGGTTGACACACCTTTTGCCTAGGGACACTGGGAGAGACGAGCACAACACAGAAGGAACTGCAGCAGGTTTACACGATTCAGACTCCATCTGGACCCAGAGTGGTCTAGGGCCAGTAGGATCAGTCTGCAGCCAGTACAGAAGGGTTCTGAAATTTGCAGCCCAATAGTATGTCTGAAAATTTGGTAGAGCTAAACCCCCCAATGACTTAGGCTTCTGTAAATGTTTTCTACCAATCTGTGGTACCTTGCCATCCAAAATAAAATGCATGAATGTTTGATCCAGTGAAATAAAAAAGATTTTGGAATAAAAGTGGGTAAACATTGAAATAAATATAAACATTTGGGCAACACACTCATTTTAATGACTAATCCTTCCGATAACAGAAAGAGGTAGCAAATTCCAATAAGACAAGTTTTCCTGAAACAAATTTGAATATTTCCTTGTCACTTTAACTCCCAAGTAGGTGAATTGATCCCGGACAATCCTAAACTGAGAACTTGTAAAAGAGCACTTTATAGCAGCCTTGTTTACAGGGAAAAGCTCACTCTTGCCTAGATTCAGCTTGTACCCTGAGATTGATCCAAAAGTTTTAAGAACAGATAAGGCACGTGGCAATGAGGTATCAGGGTTAGAGGTAAACAAAAGGAGGTTGTCAGCATATAGCGAGACTTTCTGCTTTAAGCCCATCCTGATTATTCCTTGAATGGCATCATTAGAGCATAGTGCAATGGCGAGAGGCTCGATTGCCAAAGCAAACAACAAGGGAGAGAGTGGACAACCCTGTCTGGATCCGCAGTGCAAGGGAAAATAGTCAGAGGACAAGTTGTTAGTCCGTACCGAAGCCATGGGGGAAAAATAAATCTTAATCTTTATCCACGCAATGAATTTGGGGCCAAAGCCAAATCTATAAAGGGCAGCTGTTAGATAATCCCACTGAACGCGGTCAAACGCTTTTTCCGCATCAAGTGAGACCACCACCTCCGGGAAGTACAGTATATTCATAAGGCGCCTAATATTGAAAAACAAATGCCTATTTCTCACAAAGCCAGTCTGGTCAGAGTGTATTACTTGGTGCAGCGAGCCTTCCATACGGATGGCTAAAAGCTTGGCTAGGATTTTGTAATCACAGTTTAAAAGCGAGATTGGGCGATAGGATCCACATTCCAGGGGGTCTTTGTTTTGCTTTAATAGTAGTGAAATTGAAGCCTGATAAAGACTAGGCGGTAGCTTAAGGCACTCTGCAAATAGTGGAGACAAGAATGGGCAAAGCAGACCAGAATACGTCCTATAAAATTCAGTTGGAAAACCGTCTGGACCTGGTGATTTACCCCTTTTCATTGCGGACACTGCTGTTGCAATCTCCTCAGGTGTAAATTCTTCTTCTAGACAGTCATGGGAGTCCGTATCAATAAGCATATTCAAGCCATGAAAGAAGGAATCAATCAGCAAAGGGTCTTGAGGGGATTCAGAGGTGTATAGCGCAGAGTAAAATTGTTTGAATTGATCATTGATCTCTTTATGTATAACTGTGGTGGCACCAGGGGTCCTTATTTGTGGGATTAAACATGAGGCCTCAGATTTACGGATCTGATGTGCAAGGAGTTTACTGGCCTTGTCGCCTTGTTCATACACTCTGTATTGAGCTTACAAGAGTAACTGTTCAGCTTGCCTGGTAGAAAGCTCATCAAATTCAGATTGTAGTAGTTGGCGCTCTTTATGCAGATCAGAGGAAGGATCCGTAGCATGCTTCTCATCCAATGTGGCAATGGACTCGCTCAGGTCCCGAAGTCGCTGAGAGCGAACTCTGTTTTGGTTGGCTGTATAAGAAATAATTTGGCCACGTAGGTAGGCTTTGAGAGACTCCCATATGGTAGAGCAGGACATACCTGGTGTTGAATTAGTTTCTAGGAATAAGGTGATTTCAGAATAAATTTAATTGACAGACTCCTTATATGTGAGTAAAATGGGGTTAAGACGCCATCGCCATTGATAACACATAGGGGGTCACTGGGGAAACTGTAGGTCAAGCACTAATGGTGAATGGTCAGAAATAACAATACTCTCGTAAGTACACTGCCGAAGGTTAGGCAGAAGTTTTTTGTCCAAAAAGAAGTAATCAAATCCGGGAGTATGTTTGATGAACATGAGAATAAAATAAATACTGTCTATCTGTAGGATGTAGGAAACGCCAGGCCTCAAACATAGCATATTTCTGAAGAAAGGATTGAATAAGTAGGGCACATTTAGATGGGCCTGTAGTTGTTCGTGAGGACTTGTCAAGAACTGGGGACATTTTACAGTTGAAATCCAACCCTAAAATCAACAAATGAGAATCTAAATTGGGTATAGCAGACAAAAGGGAATAAATGAAACTTGTGTCATCCCAATTGGGAGCATAAACACTAGCCAAAACAAGAGGGGTAGAAAACCGTTTACCGGTTACTATGACATATTGTCCCTTAGGATCAGCAATAACCTCAGAAGCTACAAAGGGAGTAGCTTTATCAACCAAAATGGCAGCACCTCTTGATTTACTATGAAAGTTAGAGTAGAACACTTAACTGACCCAGTCCTTACGCATCCTAAAATGCTCAAAAGTCCTCAAGTGAGTCTCTTGTAGAAATGCAACATTTGCTTTCAAACCCTTTAAGTGTGTCAACACCCTCTTACGCTTCACTGGGTTATTAACCCCTTTGATGTTCCACAAAATGTACTCGATCGCATTATTCCGTACCCTCTGGGCATTCCCGTTATACAACCCTGTCATTAGAGCATAGAATGGAAAAGCAATGAGCCCCCAAAAACCCCAGAATAACTTGTCTAAGAGTAATAATGTACGGTGGTAGATGTTTGGAAAAAGTACAAAAAAAAACTAAGACAGAATGACAACATTATAACTGAACAATTCAACCTACCCCCACCCCCTCCCCCCATCCCAGACAGTACCTCCCCAAACAAGGTACAGTGCCTTGCGAAAGTATTCGGACCTGTTGAACTTTGCGACCTTTTGCCACATTTCAGGCTTCAAACATAAAGATATAAAACTGTATTTTTTTGTGAAGAATCAAAAACAAGTGGGACACAATCATGAAGTGGAACGACATTTATTGGATATTTCAAACTTTTTTAACAAATCAAAAACTGAAAAATTGGGCGTGCAAAATTATTCAGCCCCCTTAGTTAATACTTTGTAGCGCCACGTTTTGCTGCGATTACAGCTGTAAGTCGCTTGGGGTATGTCTCTATCAGTTTTGCACATCGAGAGACTGACATTTTTTCCCATTCCTCCTTGCAAAACAGCTCGAGCTCAGTGAGGTTGGATGGAGAGCATTTGTGAACAGCAGTTTTCAGTTCTTTCCACAGATTCTCGATTGGATTCAGGTCTGGACTTTGACTTGGCCATTCTAACACCTGGATATGTTTATTTTTGAACCATTCCATTGTAGATTTTGCTTTATGTTTTGGATCATTGTCTTGTTGGAAGACAAATCTCCGTCCCAGTCTCAGGTCTTTTGCAGACTCCATCAGGTTTTCTTCCAGATTGGTCCTGTATTTGGCTCCATCCATCTTCCCATCAATTTTAACCATCTTCCCTGTCCCTGCTGAAGAAAAGCAGGCCCAAACCATGATGCTGCCACCACCATGTTTGACAGTGGGGATGATGTGTTCAGGGTGATGAGCTGTGTTGCTTTTACGCCAAACATAACGTTTTGCATTGTTGCCAAAAAGTTCAATTTTGGTTTCATCTGACCAGAGCACCTTCTTCCACATGTTTGGTGTGTCTCCCAGGTGGCTTGTGGCAAACTTTAAACAACACTTTTTATGGATATCTTTAAGAAATGTCTTTCTTCTTGCCACTCTTCCATAAAGGCCAGATTTGTGCAATATACGACTGATTGTTGTCCTATGGACAGAGTCTCCCACCTCAGCTGTAGATCTCTGCAGTTCATCCAGAGTGATCATTGGCCTCTTGGCTGCATCTCTGATCAGTCTTCTCCTTGTATGAGCTGAAAGTTTAGAGGGACGGCCAGGTCTTGGTAGATTTGCAGTGGTCTGATACTCCTTCCATTTCAATATTATCGCTTGCACAGTGCTCCTTGGGATGTTTAAAGCTTGGGAAATCTTTTTGTATCCAAATCCGGCTTTAAACTTCTTCACAACAGTATCTCGGACCTGCCTGGTGTGTTCCTTGTTCTTCATGATGCTCTCTGCGCTTTTAACGGACCTCTGAGACTATCACAGTGCAGGTGCATTTATACGGAGACTTGATTACACACAGGTGGATTGTATTTATCATCATTAGTCATTTAGGTCAACATTGGATAATTCAGAGATCCTCACTGAACTTCTGGAGAGAGTTTGCTGCACTGAAAGTAAAGGGGCTGAATAATTTTGCACGCCCAATTTTTCAGTTTTTGATTTGTTAAAAAAGTTTGAAATATCCAATAAATGTCGTTCCACTTCATGATTGTGTCCCACTTGTTTTTGATTCTTCACAAAAAAATACAGTTTTATATCTTTATGTTTGAAGCCTGAAATGTGGCAAAAGGTCGCAAAGTTCAAGGGGGCCGAATACTTTCGCAAGGCACTGTACAAGCCTAAATAGAACATGTTCTCTTAGCACAGTTTGTCTGTGAGAGTGCGATCTTAAACCTAAACACACAGTCCCGCTCTTTAAAGTCGCGTTTTGTTAGTGGATCAAATAGCAAAAGAGATTTTTTACAATATTTTTGTATAAAAAAATAAAAGTGAATCCCTTGTACAAACGAAATTACAAAAGCACCACTTGTATATAATTTATATTCCCAGTCTTATAAGAGGCATTGAGAGAGAAAATAAATAAAAGTGTTTAAAGGCTTTCAACCAAAAACGTAATTTGAAGTAAGGAGATCGTAGTAAGACAATAAAAAAATAGAAAATAATAATTATAATAGTTGTCTAGTTTACGCTGAGACCGCTTACAACCAAGACCAAAAAACTATGTGTGCGCAACGTTGAACGTTTGCTGGGCATAAATGACGCTCAAAACTTTTAAAATTGAAGTGGAGACCCCCAAAAACGTGTAGCCTCAGGAAACATTTACTGCTAACTGGGTCAATGCAAACGGATGCAGTAAACAAATAACCAAAAATATTTTGAGTCACTGAGACACTATGTAAACAAACTGAATAGGTGAACGAGACAGCCTAGAAACACAGGAGTTAAGTAAAAGCTTAATACAATGAAATTAAAATGACTGAATGCTTGTAAGGCAAGCACACTAGATGATCAAAACATTAGATCACATCAAATAAGCCTGAATGGGTCGCCAACTCCCCAACTATACTAGACTAGCATGTTATAACTAAACATAATTGTACCACAGGTGGGTTACTTACTATCCGTTCGCAAGCAACAGTTGCTGAACTGTGAGCAAGGTCAAGACTTCTTGATGTGACGTTGAATGTGAGCCATAGCCTCATCCGGAGACTCAAATGTGTAGTCTTTACCATCATGAGAGAGCCATAAACAGGCCGGGAATCGCAGTCCATACTTCACACCTGGATGGTCCCGAAGTAGTCTTTTGGCCTGTCCGAAAGCTGCGCGCTGCCTGGAAACAGTGGGGGCGTAGTCCTGGTAGATGGAGAAGCTCTGTCCTTGAAAGCTCAGAGTGGTATTGCGGGCTCGTCGGAGAATCTCCATCTTCTCATGGAAAATGTGCACTTGAAGAATTATGTCACAGGGCTTTTTCCCGTCCCGGGGCTTTGGGCGCAGCGACCGGTGGGCACGATCAATCAGGGGCTTTTCATCTAAGGCAAGAACATCCTTCAGCAGCCCAGAAACTAAATCCGTGGCGCGAGGCATTTCCGCTGACTCTGGGACCGATACAGAGAATCCCTCTAAACTCACACAGCTCTCCTTCACCTTTTTCAAATCCGCAGCTAGTCGTTTCACGTCAGCCCCCAGGGATGTAGTTAAGTCGGAGACATTGGTAGCGGAGGTCTCCAGTGCTGCAATTGTTGTAGTGTGTGACGCTGTTGTTGTTTTGAGTGATGTGATTGCTGGCACCGTCTCGTTCCGCAGGATGGTTAGATCTGCTTTTAAAGTATCAGAAACCTCAATTGTAGCAATCGTAGCAACCACCTCCGTTTTCATTTCAACTATCTCAGAGCGTAGTAGTTTGATGGCCTTGAATGTTCATTTCAGCGCCGCCAGGCCAAGCCGCATCCCCGGGTAAAGTGTGAGTCCCCGGGCCCTCAGACTCAGGAGAGGGCGGTGATGAGAGTTGGTCTTGTTTTCTAAAAGTCATGCTTTTGGCCTTATGTTTCGTCGACATGCTGACATTCAGAAGCAAAGTAGTCTTGGTTTTTACAGAAAGGGATCACCAAACTAATATTTGAAAATAAATACGGTTCTGCTGCAAAATTCACATAAACTTTAAGAATACCACGGGAGCAAACGGAAAACACCTCAGTTGCACATGGCATCCCTCCAATCCCCTTTGAACCTGGATTTGGCTATTTCAACCACACCCATTGCTGACAGGTGTATAAAATCGAGCACACAACCATGAAATCTCCATAGACAAACATTGGGCAGTGGAATGGCCTTACTGAAGAGCTCAGTGGCTTTCAACGTGGCACCATCATAGGACGTGCCAACAAGTCAGTTTGTCAAATTTCTGCCCTGGTAGCGCTGCCCCTCTCAACTGTACGTGCTGTTTGTGAAGTGGAAACATTTAGGAGCAACAACAGCTCAGCCGGGATGTGGTAGGCCACACAAGCTCACAAAACGAGACCACTGCGTGCTGAACAGTCACTACCGAGTTCCAAACTGCCTCTAGAAGCAACGTCAACACGCCAGCACAAGAACTGTTCGTTGGGAGTTTCATGAAATGGGTTTTCATGGCCCAGCAGCCGCATAAAAGTCTAAGATCACCATGTGCAATGCCAAGCGTCACCTGGAGTGGTGTAAAGCTTGCCTGTATTGGATTCTGGAGCAGTGGAAATGCATTCTCTGGAGTGATGCTACCTGCCTGAAATGCATAGTGCCAACTGTAACGTTTGGTGGAGGAGGAATAATGGTCTGTGGCTGTTTTTTATGTTTTTTTTTTAGGCCCCTTAGTTCCAGTACAGGGAAATCTTAATGCCACAGCATACAATTCTAGATGATTCTGGGCTTCCAACTTTGTGGCAACAGTTTGGGGAAGGCCCTTTCCTGTTTCATCATGACAATGCCCCCGTGCACAAAGCGAGAGATCGGTGTGGAAGAACTTGTCTGGCCTGCACAGAGCCCTGACGTCAACCTTTGGGATGAATTGGAACGCCGCCTGCAAGTCAGGCCTAATCGCCCAACATCAGTGCCCGACCTCACTAATGTTCTTGTGGCTGAATGGAAGCAAATCCCAGCAGCAATGTTCCAACATCTTGTGGAAAGCCTTACCAGACGAGTGGAGGCTGTTATAGCAGCAAAGGGGGTACCAACATATTAATGCCCATGATCGATTGATCTATCTTTCTGTCTATATATCTCCCTCTCTATCGATATCCCTCTCTATCTTCCTCCCATCTGCCCTCTCTGTCTCTTAATTGTCAGAGGTTGAATTATGCAGTGCTGTGTGTGTCAGTCTGTGTGTAGAGCAAATCAAAACCAGAAACACAACTACACCACAGACCAGGGTACAGCCAACACAATTTTCTGTGTTGCTTGTGTGTGATTGGCTGTCTTACTGCTGTCCCAAACCAGGCCCTTTTTTCGCTCTCTCTCAATAAACATAAATATGGGTTGTATTTACAATGGTGTTTGTTCTTCACTGGTTGCCCTTTTGTGGCAACAGGTCACAAATTGTTCTGCTGTGATGGCACACTGTAGTATTTCACCCAGTAGATATGGGAGTTTATCAAAATTGGGTTTGTTTTCTAATTCTTTGTGGATCTGTGTAATCTGAGGGAAATATGTGTCTCTAATATGGTCATACATTTGGCAGGAGGTTAGGGAGTGCATCTCAGTTTCCACCTCATTTTGTGGGCAGTGTGCACATAGCCTGTCTTCTCTTAAGAGCCAGGTCTGCCTATGGCGGCCTTTCTCAATTGCAAGACTATGCTCACTGAGTTTTAAACATAGTCAAAGCTTTCCTTAAGTTTGGGTCAGTCACAGTGGTCAGGTATTCTGCCACTGTGTACTCTCTGTTTAGGGCCAAATAGCATTCTAGTTTGCTCTGTTTTTTTGTTAATTCTTTCCAATGTGTCAAGTACTTATCTTTTTGTTTTCTCCTGATTTGGTTGGTTCTAATTGTTGCTGTCCTAGGGCTCTATGGGGTCATTTTGTGTTTGTGAACAGAGCCCCAGGACCAGCTTAGGTAGGGGACTCTTCTCCAGGTTCATCTCTCTGTAGGTGATGGCTTTGTTATGAAAGTTTTGGGAATTGTTTCCTTTTAGGTGGTTGTAGAATTTAACGGCTCTTTTCCGGATTTTGATCATTACCGGGTTGTACACGGAGGATATTTTTTCAGAATTCTGCATGCAGTCTCAATTTGGTGTTTGTCCCATTTTGTGAATTCTTGGTTGGTGAGCGGACCCCAGACCTCACAACCATAGAGGGCAATGTGTTCTATAAAAGATTCAAGTATTTTTTAGCCAGGTACGTCAAATTTTATGTTCCTTTTGATGGCATAGAATGCCCTTCTTGCCTTGTCTCTCAGATCATTCACAGCTTTGTGGAAGTTACCTGTGGCGCTGATGCTTAGGCCGAGGTATGTATCGTTTTTTGTGCGCTCAAGTGCAACGGTGTCTAGATGGAATTTGTATTTGTGGTCTGACATAATCTGTGCAGAAGATCTAGGTGCTGTAGGCCCTCCTTGGTTGGTGACAGAAGCACCAGATCATCAGCGAACAGTAGACATTTGATTTGAGACTTCAAATAGGATCTCTCTCTCTAAAGGCTTTTTTTGGCATGGGTGACATGATTATATTGCCAAAGCAAATGAAATAGATGAACTAAGTGGAAAAAAAACAATACAAAATGAACAGTAAACATTACACTTACAAAAGCTCCAGAAGAATAAAGGTTTTTCTAATGTCATATTCTGGCTATATACAGTGTTGTAACAATGTGCAAATCGCTCACTCACACACAAACACACACTGTTTCCTGAAAATCTTCTTTACAGTGTCTTTGGATAATTTCAATCATTTTGAAGTTAACAGCAGGTATTTTACAAATCTACAGTCTGTGACTCCTACTCCACGCCAGCCCCTTCCCAGCCAACCAACCCCAATACGCCAGCCCCAGCAAGCCCCTTCCCAGCCCCAACCCCACTACGCCAGCCCCAACCTACCCCAGCCAGCCCCTTCCCAGACGCAACCCCACTACCCCAGACGCAACCCCACTACCCCAGCCTCAACCCCAGCCTCAACCCCACTACCCCAGCCTCAACCCCTGTCTCTGGGTTTATAGTGAAGAATAATGGCTGTGGTAGGTTGCAACTGCTCAGCGGAGTCATGTAAGAGCCCTATCAGAGGAGTTATCTAAGAGCCTCAGTGGCCTGTAATGAATGGTTCTGAGCTCTGTGACTCACAGATCAATAAGCCACTAGCACAGCCTCCTCCCCCCTCACCTATGTTTGAGAACTTTCCCTCCATCCATGGCTCAAATGGCCATTGATCTTTTACCCATGGCTTGTTTTAAATAAAAGCAGTATTTCTTCTCCACCCAAGCATGCCCGGGCTCTGACAGCAGTGATTGCTACGGTCGCGAGCGATGCACAGACGCTACTTTAGACTGATCGAAGTGCGTAATCTGAGAGGAGGTGAGAGAAACCGCTACCCCCATTCCACCGTGGACAGAGAGTGCTACCGAGGTTAACATCACAAGTTGACATAAGGCGGTCTCGTCTCATGTCGATACACACACTACACAACAAACACATACACACACAATACAAACACATACACTCCCTCCTCCACACAAACTACAAACACATACACCCCCCACACACACACCCCCACACAATACAAACACATACACCCTCCCCCCACACACACACAATACAAACACATGCACACACACACCCCCACACAATACAAACACATACACCCCCTCCCCCACACAAACTACACACACACACACACACACACACACACACACACACACACACCCCCCCACACACAATACAAACACATACACCCCCACACAATACAAACACACACACCCCCTCCCCCACACAAACTACACACACACACACACCCCCCCCCCCACACACAATACAAACACATACACCCCCACACAATACAAACACATACACCCCCTCCCCCACACACAAACTACACACACACACACACACACACACACACACACAATACAAACCCATACACCACCTCCCCCACACACAAACTACACACACACACACACAATACAAACACATACACCCCCCCCCCCCCCTCCCACACACAAACTACACACACACAATACAAACATCTGTGCAATCAGGGCTCATTGAATGTAACCTGTCTCAGAGCTCTTCAAATGGTCCTGCCCCTTTGAATTCTGCAATTCAAATGGGTCTTTTCCTTTTTACCTTTTGCATTTTGTTTTGCATACAATTATGCATCCTAACTCTCCCTAGACCACCAAAGCAACACAGTACATTGTGTTTGCTGTACCCCGGGTGGGCTGTATAGTCGGTGGTGTGTTTCTGGTTTTGATCTGCTCTACAACACATACCTCAGCTCTGCGGGGGATGGAGTGATTTAGGATTAAAAAAGAACAGAGTAGAAATCTCACTTCTCACGCACCAGTCAGTCTTCCTCTTCCCTTCTTCCCCCCGTCTCTAGTGAGGTGTGTGTGTGGGGGGGGGGGGGGGGGGGGGGGGGGGGTCAGAGGGCTGCTTCTTTGTATGTTAATTGTGTGGCTGGCGGCCACCACCACACCACCTGTTGCTGTCAGTAAGGCAGCCAGGCAGTGGGAGGGAGAGAGAGTCTATGCCCCCTGGTAGCCCCTGCTGGGAGTCTAACCCCACTGGGGATGGGAGAGACAGAGAGAGGCTGGTGGGTGTGTGTTTATTCGTGTCTGAGGGGTGTGTGTGTGGGTCTGGTGTGGCCCATGTGTGTTGACAGTGAGCTCTCCCTTCTGCCCACCCTGCACTGAGCCAGGGTGCTTAATGAAGCTGGGGTCAGTGGCATGTGTGCGGCTAATTGGCCATGTTTGCCCAAGGCTCTGGCTGCCTGTGAGTGAAGTGTCCAGCGAGGGCCCAGTTTGCTGCAGCACCCTTTACTCTGTTCCGCTCCAGAGGACAGCACCTCTCCTCTGTCTGCCTGCCTCTCTTTAGTGAGCTCAGCTCAGAGACTTAGAAGCCCACCCTATTTTCTCTCTCTCATTACCTCTTACTCTCTCATTACCTCTTACTTTCACAAAATGTGTCACTAGCTTCAGTATGCCTTATTAGTGAACTCTGTCTATACGTCTCTCTCACACACGTCCCTTTATGTTCACTCTTTCACCCTTTATTTCTCTCCTTCCTCTCATTCCTTAGACTTTTTCACTTTCTTGCTCAAATTACCCATCACATTCTCTCTTCCCCCTCACTTGCTACGGTGCGATTTGGGCAATTTTCCATGGTCCTGCTGGACAGTGTCCAGGACAAACCAACTTCCAGCAGAGAGGGAGGGAGGGAGGGATGGAGAGAGGGGGATACATAGAAGATAGGGGGTGCTATAATTAGCTGAGCCTCCTCTCGCTCCTCGTTAAGGCAGTAATGGCTCCCATTGTTTGTCTGATAACCAGCGACATAGAGCTGAGGATACAGCCTCAGGGGATGGTAGAGCAAAATGGGCCACCATCTACGGTCCTAGACTGTTGTACCTGGGATACAGTGGTTGGATACACAATGAGCGGCATTTCTCTCATGGGAACTGTGAGAAGCGTATTGTGATAAAATAGGGCGGCAGGGGAGCCTAGTGGTTAGAGAGTTGGACTAGTAACCAAAAGGTTGCAAGTTCAAATCCCGAACTGACAAGGTACAAATCTGTCGTTCTGCCCCTGAACAGGCAGTTAACCCACTGTTCCTAGGTCGTCATTGAAAATAAGAATTTGTTCTTAACTGACTTGCCTAGTTAAATAAAGGTAAAATAAAATGTAAACATAACGGAAAAATAACAGAATAACGGTCTAATTATCAATCCTATCCTGTTGTCAGCCGAATCACGGTCTAATTATCAGTCCTATCCTGTTGTCAGCCGAATCACGGTCTAATTATCAGTCCTATCCTGTTGTCAGCCGAATCACGGTCTAATTATCAATCTTATCCTGTTGTCAGCCGAATCACGGTCTAATTATCAATCCTATCCTGTTGTCAGCCGAATCACGGTCTAATTATCAATCCTACCCTGTTGTCAGCCGAATCACGGTCTAATTATCAATCCTATCCTGTTGTCAGCCGAATCACGGTCTAATTATCAATCCTATCCTGTTGTCAGCCGAATCACGTTCTAATTATCAATCCTATCCTGTTGTCAGCCGAATCACGTTCTAATTATCAATCCTATCCTGTTGTCAGCCGAATCACGGTCTAATTATCAATCCTATCCTGTTGTCAGCCGAATCACGTTCTAATTATCAATCCTATCCTGTTGTCAGCCAAATAACGGTCTAATTAGGCTGACAACTCTTGGCCAGCAGTCGGAAAAGAGGTATCAGTTAAATGTAAACTGTAATCTCGTCTAACCAATAAAACGTTCTCTAATGAATGATTCACTGTTTTATAGCCAATCAAACTGTATTTGTCACATGCACCGAATACACCGAATTACCGTGAAATGCTTACTCACAAGCCCTTAAAACCTGTTGATGCGAGGAGTTCCTCTAGAGGAACACCTCCCCCCCCCGTTCAGCTCAAACCGTGGCGCATGGAACGCAAAAATATTCTTAGAAATATTTAACCTCCACACATTAACAAGTCCAATAGCTCAAATGAAAGATAAACACCTTGTTCATCTACCCAGCATGTCAGATTTGTTAAATGTTTTACGGCGAAAACACACCACATATTTATATTAGACCACCACCGAAACCAAGACAAGCGGCAGCCATTTTGTCCCAGAAAATATAAAATTATAAAAGCAGGATTAAAAAATAAATCGCTCACTAACCTTTTGAAAATCTTAATCAGATGACAGTAATAGGACATGTTACACAGTACATTTTTTTTTTTTCAATAATATGCCATATATATCCATAAATGTCCATTTACAATGTGCTCATGTTCAGAAATTACTCAAAAATGCCCGCAGGAAATCTAGGTAGCTCGGCAAGATAACGTAAATAGACATCATAAACTTTGGCTAAATATACATGTTCTACATATAGTTAGAAAGATACACTGCTTCTTTATGCAACC
This sequence comes from Oncorhynchus mykiss, assembly GCF_013265735.2. Taxonomy (NCBI): domain Eukaryota; kingdom Metazoa; phylum Chordata; class Actinopteri; order Salmoniformes; family Salmonidae; genus Oncorhynchus; species Oncorhynchus mykiss. Next base: position 15,810,447 of record NC_050570.1, read on the forward strand.
GCTTTGGTACATTTATTTTTAACGTTACAGAAATCGCACACTATTCAATATTCTGAGACGGCGCTCAGATATAAGCTACATTTCTCCGTAATGTTGGAGTCAACAGAAACACAGATTTAAGCATAAATATTCCCTTACCTTCGATGGTCTTCGTTCAGAATGTTCTGGAAGGGTTCATACTTACCCAATACATCGTTTGGTTTCAAGTCTTGCGTCTTTGTATTAGCTACAGCTAATAACATCAGCTGAAATGCACCCAAAATGTCCTCTGGTCCGGAAACGTTGCGCATCAAAACTTCAAAATTACATATTATATGTCGACTAAACAGGTCAAACTAAGTGCAGAAGCAAGCTTTATGATGTTTTTAACACACAAAACAAATTTCAATTCAACCGGGCATCGTTTGCTCTTCCCAGGAGTGCTGGAACAAAGGAATGGCTGTGACCAATTCGCGCCCTAACGCACAGGTTTTTTTCTCGCAGCACTTACTCAAATCACTCCCATAGGGCCAATTCTCGCGCGATTTGAACGATTGAACGCTCTACAGAAAGAGGACATCTAGTGGAAGAGATGGAAAGTGTCCCCAGATCCATAAGTGGTCGGGAAGGGTGGGGGCGATGACGTCAAAGTTGCTCCAACTTTCATGACCACAAAAACTAGTTTGGAAGAATGCATGCCCATTGTCATGCTGAAAGACCCAGCCACGTTTCATCTTCAATGCCCTTGCTGATGGAAGGATGTTTTCACTCAAAATCTCATGATACATGGCCCCATTCATTCTTTCCTTTACACGGATCAGTCGTCCTGGTCCCTTTGCAGAAAAACAGCCCCAAAGTATGATGTTTCCACCCCCATGCTTCACAGTAGGTATGTTGTTCTTTGGATGCAACTCAGCATTCTTTGTCCTCCAAACACGACGAGTTGAGTTTTTACCAAAAAGTTATATTTTGGTTTCATCTGACCATATGACATTCTCCCAATCTTCTTCTGGATCATCCAAATGCTCTCTAGCAAACTTCAGAGGGGCCTGGACATGTATTGGCTTAAGCAGGGGGACACGTCTGGCAATGCAGGATTTGAGTCTCTGGCGGCGTAGTGTGTTACTGATGGTAGGCATTGTTACTTTGGTCCCAGCTCTCTGCAGGTCATTCACTAGGTCCCCCCGTGTGGTTCTGGGATTTTTGCTTGTTCTTGTGATCGTTTTGACCCCACGGGGGGAGATCTTGTGTGGAGCCCCAGATCGAGGGAGATTATCAGTGGTCTTGTATGTCTTCCATTTCCTAATAATTGCTCCCACAGTTGATTTCTTCAAACCAAGCAGCTTACCTATTGCAGATTCAGTCTTCCCAGCCTGGTGCAGGTCTACAATTTTGTTTCTGGTGTCCTTTGACAGCTCTTTGGTCTTGGCCATAGTGGAGTTTGGGAGTGTGACTGTTTGAGGTTGTGGACAGGTGTCTTTTATACTGATAACAAGTTCAAACAGGTGCCATTAATACAGGTAACGAGTGGAGGACAGAGGAGCCTCTTAAAGAAGAAGTTACAGGTCTGTGAGAGCCAGAAATCTTGCTTGTTTTTAGGTGACCAAATACTTATTTTCCACCATAATAATTTGCAAATAAATTCATTAAAAATCCTACAATGTGATTTTCTGGATTTTTTTCTCTCATTTTTGTCTGTCATAGTTGAAGTGTACCTATGATGAAAAGTACAGGCCTCTCATCTTTTTAAGGGGGAGAACTTGCACAATTGGTGGCTGACTAAATACTTTTTTTGCCCCACTGTACATACATACATACATGCATACATGTATGCATACATGTATGCCCCACTGTACATGCATACATACATGCATACACACACAGTTAAAGTTGGATGTTTACATACACCCTAGTCAAATACATTTAAACTCAGTTTTTCACAATTCCAAACATTTCATCCGAGTAAAAATTACCTGTCTTAGGTCAGTTAGGATCACCACTTTTATTTTTAGAATGTGAAATGTCAGAATAATAGTTGAGAGAATTATTTATTTCAGGTTTTATTTCTAACATCACATTCCCAGTGGGTCAGAAGTTTACATACACTCAAATAGTATTGGGTAGCATTGCCTTTAAATTGTTTAACTTGAGTCAAATGTTTCGGGTAACCTTCCACAAGCTTCCCACAATAGGTTGGGTAAATTTTGTCCCTTTCCTCCTGACAGAGCTGGTGTAACTGAGTCAGGTTTGTAGGCCTCCTTGCTCACATCGACTGTATCCTTATGTAATACATGTATCACTAGCCACTTTAAACTATGCCACTGTGTTTACATACTCATCTCATTTGTACATACTGTACTCGATACCATCTACTGTATCTTGCCTATGCTGCTCTGTACCATCACTCATTCATATATCCTTATGTACATATTCTTTATCCCCTTACACTGTGTACAAGACAGTAGTTTTGGAATTGTTAGTTAGATTACTTGTTATTACTGCATTGTCGGAACTAGAAGCACAAGCATTTCACTACACTCGCATTAACATCTGCTAACCATGTGTATGTGACAAATAAAATTTGATTTGATTTGATCACACAAACGTTTTCAGTTCTGCCCACACATTTTCTATAGGATTGAGGTAAGGGCTTTGTGATGGCCACTCCAATACCTTGACTTTGTTGTCCTTAACCTCTCTGGTACAAGGTCCCCACCTCGACAACAGCCAGTGAAATTGCAGTGCGCCAAATTCAAAACAACAGAAATCCCATAATTAAAATTCCTCAAACATACAAGTATTATACACCATTTTAAAGATACACTTCTTGTAAATCCAACCACAGTGTCTGATTTCAAAAAGGCTTTACTGCAAAAGCACATCATGCGATTATGTTACGTCGGCACCTAGTCACAGAAAACCAAACAGCCATTTTCCAGCCAAGGAGAGGGCTCACAAAAGTGAGAAATAGCGATTAAATTAATCACTAACCTTTGATCTTCATCAGATCGCACTCATAGGACTTAATGTTACCCAATACATGTATGTTTTGTTCGATAAAGTTCATATTTATATCCAAAAATCTCAGTTTACATTGGCGCGTTATGTTCAGAAATGCATTGTTTCAAACAAACATCCGGTGAAAGTGCAGAGAGCCACATCAAATTATAGAAATACTCATCATAAACATTGATAAATGATACAAGTGTTAAACATACAAATAAAGAAACGTCTCCTTAATGCAACCGCTGTGTCAGATAAATTAAAAAAAACTCAGAAATAGCATTCAAATTAATCACTTACCTTTGATGATCTTCATCTGGTGGCACTCCCAGGTCTCCATGTAAGACAATAAATGTTTGTTTGTTTTGTTCGATAATGTCCCTCTTTATGACCAAAAACCTCCTTTTTGTTTGCACGTTTTGTCCAGTAATTCGAATGCTCAAGGCGCGTGCAGTAAGTCCAGGCGAAAAGTTTTTAAAAAGTACAATAAAAGTTAGTAGAAACATGCCAAGCGATGTTTAAGATCAATCCTCCGGTTGTTAATGTATTGTTAACGGACAAAAGCTTCGTCAATAGAAAAAGAGAAACAAGAAAGGAACGTTCCCGATCAGGCGCATGGCTGATGTCTGGAAATTTCCACTGGCCACTGATTGAAAGTGCTGTATCTCCCTCATTTTTCAGAGTAAAAGCCTGAAACAATGCCTAAAAACTGGCCACATGTAGAAGAAGCCATAGAGCTCGTGGATAGGCTTTCAATGGAAAAAAGCATTTCAAAATAATAGTACTTCCTGGTTGGATTATACTCTGGTTTTTGCCTGCCATATATGTTCTGTTATACTCACAGACATTATTTTAACAGTTTTGAGAACTTTAGTGTGTTTCCTATCCAAATCTACTAATTATATGCATATCCTATCTTCTGGCCTGAGTAGCAGGCAGTTTAATTTGGGCACGCTTTTCATCCAAAATTTCAAATTGTGCCCCTTCCCTAGTGAAGTTAAGCCATTTTGCCACAACTTTGGAAATATGCTTGGGGTCATTGTCCCTATGTGCGGTTGCAAACCATAGTCTGTTTTTTTTAATGGCGGTTTTGGAGCAGTGGCTTCTTCCTTGCTGAGCGGCCTTTCAGGTTATGTTGATAAAGGACTCGTTTTACTGTGGACATAGATACTTTTGTACCTGTTTCCTCCAGCATCTTCACAAGGTCCTTTGCTGTTGTTCTGGGCTTGATTTGCACTTTTCGCACCAAAGTACGTTTATCTCTAGGAGACAGAATACGTCTCCTTCCTGAGCGGTATGACGGCTGTGTGGTCCCATGGTGGTTATACTTGCGTACTATTGTTTGTATAGATGAATGTGGTACCTTCGGGCATTTGTAAATTGCTCCCAAGGATGAGCCAGACTTGTGTAGGTCTACAATTTTCTTCTGAGGTCTTGGCTGATTTCTTTTGATTTTCCCACGATGCCAAGCAAAGAGGCATTGAGTTTGAAGGTTGGCCTTGAAATACATCCACAGGTACACCTCCAATTGACTCAGATTATGTCAATTAGCCCAACAGAAGCTTCCAAAGCCATGCCATCATTTTCTGGAATTTCCCAAGCTGTTTAAAGGCACAGTCAACTTAGTGTATGTAAACTTCTGACCCAATGGGATTGTGATACACTGAATAAGTGAAATAATCTGTCTACACAATTGTTGGAAAAATTACTTGTCATGCACAAAGTAGATGTCCTAACTGACTTGCCAAAACCATAGTTTGTTAACAAGAAATTTGTGGAGTGGTTGAAAACAAGTTTTAATACATACATACATACATACATACATACATACATACATACATACATACATACATACATACATACATACATACATACATACAGTGGAGAAAACAAGTATTTGATACACTGCCGATTTTGCAGGTCTTCCCACTTACAAAGCATGTAGAGGTCTGTAATTTTTTATCATAGAGACACTTCAACTGTGAGAGACGGAATCTAAAACAAAAATCCAGAAAATCACATTGAATGATCTTTAAGTAATTAATTAGCATTTTTTTTGCATGACATAAGTATTTGGTACAGAAACCTTTGTTTGCAATTACAGAGATCATACGTTTCCTGTAGTTCTTGACCAGGTATGCAAACACAGCATCAGGGATTTTGGCCCACTCCTCCATACAGACCTTCTCCAGATCCTTCAGGTTTCGGGGCTGTCGCTGGGTAATACAGACTTTCAGCTCCCTCCAAAGATTTTCTATTGGGTTCAGGTCTGGAGACTGGCTAGGCCACTTCAGGACCTTGAGATGCTTTTTACGGAGCCACTCCTTAGTTGGCCTGGCTGTGTGTTTCGGGTCGTGGTCATGCTGGAAGACCCAGCCACGACCCATCTTCAATGCTCTTACTGAAGGAAGGAGGTTGTTGGCCAAGATCCCTCGATACATGGCCCCATCCATCCTCCCCTCAATACGGTGCAGTCGTCCTGTCCCCTTTGCAGAAAAGCATCCCCAAAGAATAATGTTTCCACCTCCATGCTTCATGGTTGGGATGGTGTTCTTGGGGTTGTACTCATCCTTCTTCTTCCTCCAAACATGGCGAGTGGAGTTTAGACCAAAAAGCTCTATTTTTGTCTCATCAGACCACATGACCTTCTCCCATTCCTCCTCTGGATCATCCAGATGGCCATTGGCAAACTTCAGACGGGCCTGGACATGCGCTGGCTTAACCAGGGGAACTTGCGTGCGCTGAAGGATTTTAATCCATGACGGCGTAGTGTGTTACTAATGGTTTTCTTTGAGACTGTGGTCCCAGCTCTCTTCAGGTCATTGACCAGGTCCTGCCATGTAGTTCTGGGCTGATCCCTCACCTTCCTCATGATCATTGATGCCCCACGAGGTGAGATCTTGCATGGAGCCCCAGACTGAGCGTGATTGACTGTCATCTTGAACTTCTTCCATTTTCTAATAATTGCGCCAACAATTGTTGCCTTCTCACCAAGCTGCTTGCCTATTGTCCTGTTGCCCATCCCAGCCTTGTGCAGGTCTACAATTTTTCCCTGATGTCCTTACACAGCTCTTTGGTCTTGGCCATTGTGGAGAGGTTGGAGTCTGTTTGATTGAGTGTGTGGACAGGTGTCTTTTATACAAGTAACAAGTTCAAACGGGTGCAGTTAATACAGGTAATGAGTGGAGAACAGGAGGGATTCATAGAGAAAAACTAAAAGGTCTTTAAGAGACGGAATTCTTACTGGTTGGTAGGTGATCAAATACTTTTGTCATGCAAATTAATTACTTAAAAATCATACAATGTGATTTTCAGAATTTTTGTTTTAGATTCCGTCTCTCACAGTTGAAGTGTATCTATGATTAAAAAAATGCAGACCTCTACATGCTCAAATACTTGTTCTCCTCACTGTACATACGGGGGATTGGAAATGATGCAGTTACATTGAAGGAAGCTACAATCTAAAATATTAATGCTGATCTACCCCCTAAAAAAATTCTCAATAAAATAACAATAACGAACAAGGCTTTATATAGGGGGTATCGGTACCGAGTCAATGTACTTGTGGGTAGGGGTAAATTGACTATTTGTAGATAATAAACAGGGAGTAGCAGCTGTGTAAAAACAAATGGGGTGGGGGGGGGGTCAATGTAAATAGTCCTGTTGGCCATTTGATTAATTGTTCAGCAGTCTTATGGTTTGGGGGTAGAAGTTGTTAAGGAGACTTTTGAACCTAGACTTGGCGCTCCGGTACTGCTTGCCATGTGGTAGCAGAGAGAACAGTCTATGACTAGGGTGGCTGGAGTCTTTGACAATATTTTGGCCCTTTCTCTGACAGTGCCTAGTATATAGGTCCTGGATGGCAGGAAGCTTTGCCACAGTGATGTACTGGGCCGTACACACTACCCTCTATAGCGACTCACGGTCAGATGCCGAGCAGTTGCCATACCAGGTGGTGATGCAACGGGTCAGAATGCTCTCGATGTTGTAGCTATAGAACCTTTTGAGGATCTGAGGACCCATGCCAAATCTTTTCAGTCTCCGGAGGGGGAAAAGGTGTTGTCGTGCTCTCTTCACGACTGTCTTGGTGTGTTTTGACCATGATTGTTTGTTTGTGAAGGGGACACCTAGGAACTTGAAACTTTCGACCCGCTACACTACAGCCCCATCGATGTGAATGGGGGTGTGTTCGGCCCTCCTTTTTCTATAGTTCACAATCATCTCCTTTGTCTTGCTCACGTTGAGGGAGAGGTTGTTGTTCTGGCACCACACTGCCAGGTCTCTGACCTCTTCCCTATAGGCTGTCTCATTGTTGTTGGTGATCAGGACTACCACTGTTGTGTCGTCTGCATACTTAATGATGGTATTGGAGTCGTGCTTGGCCACAAAGTTGTGGGTGAACAGGGAGTAGAGGGGACTAAGCACGCACCCCTGAGGGTCCCCAGTGTTGAGGATCAGTGTGGCAAATGTGTTGTTGCCTACCCTTACCACCTGTGGGCGGCCCCTTAGGAAGTCTATGTTCCAGTTGCAGAGGGAGGTGTTTAGTTCCCCAGGGTCCTTAGCTTAGTGGTGAGCTTTGTGGGCACTATGGTGTTGAAATCCTGAGCTGTAGTCAATGAACATTATTCACAAATAGGAGTTCCTTTTGTCCAGTTGGGAAAGGGCCGTGTGGAGTGCTTTTGCGTCATCTGTGGATCTGTTGGGGCGGTATAAAAATTGGGAGTGGGTCTAGGTTTTCTGGCATATTGATGTTGATATGAGTCATGACCAGCTTTTCAAAGCACTTCATGGCTACGACTTGAGTGTTACGGGGCATTAGTAATTTAGGCAGTTTACCTTTGCTTTCTTGTGCACAGGGACTATGATGGTCTGCTTGAACATGTTGGCATTACAAACAGTAATACCAACAGAGGTTGAAAATGTCAGTGAATCGAGATGTGTAGGATAACAGACATTAGTATTGTTTTGTGCAAAACACAAGCATCTTGGCTCTTTTCATATACCCCGACAGTGAATAATAACTACAACTGCGATAATTCATGTTAGTGAAAGACAAATATTACCATGACCGTCAGGCAGCTGTGTTTGGGTTGGAGCCCACAACCCGTCGCCACCTCTGTAAACTTTCTGGGGTTCACTGTGAAATCTGCTAAACCATAAAACCACTAACACTGAGTCTTAGTCTGCATTCTTAGCCGGGAGTCAGGAGCGACTGGGTTCCATCTGTGCTAGGCTTAGAAATCAGACAGCAGCTCTTCCTCAGTGTACTCCTCTATAATCTACTGTGTATTTAGGTGAGAACTCCTGTGCTCTACTTTCTCTCCCCGATCCCAGCCCATGATGCCTTTTCCCAGCCCATGATGCCTGTTGATAACTCCAGACAAAATATAGTTCAGCTGAAATATCAGACCCCAATTTTTTGTGCAGCCTGTGTTGTAATATGGGGGGGTCCCACTCATTGTGGGGTCTTATATCTCCCTCTCTAACTTTAAGCAGCTTAGAGCAGCTTACCGATCACTGTACCTGTACACAGCCAATCTGTAAATAGCACACCCAACTACCTCATCCCCCATATTATTGCTTACCCTCTTGCTCTTTTGCACCCCAGTATCTCTACTTGCACATCATCTGTACATCTAGTGGGGCAAAAAAGTATTTAGTCAGCCACCAATTGTGCAAGTTCTCCCACTTAAAAAGATGAGAGAGGCCTCATCCAGAAAATCATATTGTAGGATTTTTAATGAATTTATTTGCAAATTATGGTGGAAAATAAGTATTTGGTCACCTACAAACAAGCAAGATTTCTGGCTCTCACAGACCTGTAACTTCTTCTTTAAGAGGCTCCTCTGTCCTCCACTCGTTACCTGTATTAATGGCACCTGTTTGAACTTGTTATCAGTATAAAAGACACCTGTCCACAACCTCAAACAGTCACACACCAAACTCCACTATGGCCAAGACCAAAGAGCTGTCAAAGGACACCAGAAACAAAATTGTAGACCTGCACCAGGCTGGGAAGACTGAATCTGCAATAGGTAAGCAGCTTGGTTTTAAGAAATCAACTGTGGGAACAATTATTAGGAAATGGAAGACATACAAGACCACTGATCATCTCCCTCAATCTGGGGTTCCATGCAAGATCTCACCCTGTGGGGTCAAAATGATCACCGCCAGGGACTCAAATCCTGCAGTGCCAGACGGGTCCCCCTATTTAAGCCAGTACATGTCCAGGCCCGTCTGAAGTTTGCTAGAGAGCATTTGGATGATCCAGAAGAAGATTGGGAGAATGTCATATGGTCAGATGAAACCAAAATATAACTTTTTGGTAAAAACTCAAATTGTCGTGTTTGGAGGACAAAGAATGCTGAGTTGCATCCAAAGAACACCATACCTACTGTGAAGCATTGGGGTGGAAACATCATTCTTTGGGGCTGTTTTTCTGCAAAGGGACCAGGACGACTGATCTGTGTAAAGGAAAGAATGAATGGGGCCATGTATCATGAGATTTTGAGTGAAAACCTCCTTCCATCAGCAAGGGGATTGAAGATGAAACGTGGCTGTGTCGTTCAGCATGACAATGATCGCAAACACACCGCCCGGGCAACGAAGGAGTGGCTACGTAAGTAGCATTTCAAGGTCCTGGAGTGTTCTAGCCAGTCTCCAGATCTCAACCCCATAGAAAATCTTTGGAGGGAGTTGAAAGTCCGTGTTGCCCAGCAACAGCCCCAAAACATCACTGCTCTAGAGGAGATCTGCATGGAGGAATGGGCCAAAATACCAGCAACAGTGTGTGAAAACCTTGTGAAGACTTACAGAAAACGTTTGACCTCTGTCATTGCCAACAAAGGGTATATAACAAAGTATTGAGATAAACTTTTGTTATTGACCAAATACTTATTTTTTCCACCATAATTTGCAAATAAATTCATAAAAAAATCCTACAATGTGATTTTCTGGATTTTTTTCTCTCATTTTGTCTGTCATAGTTGAAGTGTACATATGATGAAAATTACAGGCCTCATCTTTTTAAGTGGGAGAACTTGCACAATTGGTGGCTGACTAAATACTTTTTTGCCCCACTGTATCACTCCAGTATTAATGCTAAATTGTAATTATTTTCGACTCTAGGGCCTATTTATTGCCTACCTCCCTATTCTACATTTGCACACATTGTACATATATTTTTCTATTTTTATTTTGTGTTATTGACTGTACGTATGTTTTTGTGTAACTCTGTGTTGTTGTTTTTGTCGCACTGCTTTGCTTTATCTTGGCCAGGTCGCAGTTGTAAATGAGAACTTGTTCTCAACTGGCCTACCTGGTTAAATAAAGGTGAAATAAAAAAAAAATGAAGAAGTGTGCTTAGGGTTAGCTAAGTAAAAAATTCATAACACAAAGAATTCATATGCTTTTCTTTCATCTGCTTCTGTTCTGTTGCTCTCTGTTGTTTAGAGTTCCTGCTGCTTGCTCCCATATGATCATGTAAATTGCATGCTAATGGCACGGTCTGGGGTATCCACATGGGTCATGAAGTGTCAATCATCTTCCCCTTGGGCCTTGGCTGAGCCCCAGTGCAAAGAGGTGCTTGGGGATGAATGAATTAAAGTGCATGGGAGCGAACAAAATATGACATTTTCTCATCTTGTTGTTGGGCCTGGTGAATCTGAGGGGTGGTACCCCCTTGAGAGAGAACTTTACCGTATCCCATATAAACATATACACACTACCATTCAAACGTTTGTGGTCACTTAGAAATATCCTTGTTTTTGAAAGAAAGCAAATGTTTTGTCCATTTTAAAATAACCTCAAATTGATCAGAAATACAGTGTAGACATTGTTAATGTTGTAAATTACTATTGTACCTGGAAACGGCAGATTTTTTATGGAGTTTCTACATAAGCGTACAGAGACCCATTATCAGCAACCATCACTCCTGTGTTCCAATGGCACATTGTTAGCTAATCAAAGTTTATAAAAAAGCCGATACCGATTAATCGGACGATTTAAAATAAATAAAATAAAATAAAAAGAATTAAAAAAAATATATATATATTATTTGTAATAATGGCAATTACAACAATACTAAATGAACACTTATTTTAACTTAATAGATCAATAAAATCAATTTAGCCTCAAATAAAATGAAACATGTACAATTTGGTTTAAATAATGCAAAAACAAAGTGTTGGAGAAGAAAGTAAAAGTGTATTTCTTACATGTGCCATGTAAGAAAGCTAACGTTTCAGTTCGTTGCTCAGAACATGAGAACATATGAAAGCTGGTGGTTCCTTTTAACAGGAGTCTTCAATATTCCCAGGTAAGAAGTTTTAGGTTGTAGTTATTATAGGAATTATAGGACAATTTCTCTCTATACGATTTATATTTCATATACCTTTGACTATTGGATGTTCTTATAGGCACTTTAGTATTGCCAGTGTAACAGTATAGCTTCCGTCCCTCTCCTCGCCCCTACCTGGGCTCGAACCAGGAACACATCGACAACAGCCACCCTCGAAGCAGTGTTACCCATCGCTCCAGAATAGCCGCGGCCCTTGCAGAGCAAGGGGAACAACCACTCCAAGTCTCAGAGCGAGTGACGTTTGAAACGCTATTAGCACGCACCCAGCTAACTAGCTAGCCATTTCAGATCGGTTACACCAGCCTAATCTCGGGAGTTGATAGGCTTGAAGTCATAAACAGATCAATGCTGGAAGCACAGTGACGAGCTGCTGGCAAAACGCACTAAAGTGCTGTTTGAATGAATGCTTACTAGCCTGCTGGTGCCTACCGTCGCTCAGACTGCTCTATCAAATCATAGACTTAATTATAACATAGTAACACACAGAAATATGTGTCGAATCCGGAAACTATCATCTCGAAAACAAGACATTTATTCTTTCAGTGAAATACGGAACCGTTTCGTATTTTATCGAACGGGTGGCATCCATAAATCTAAATATTCCTGTTACATTGCACAACCTTCAATGTTATGTCATAATTACGTAAAATGCTGGCAAATTACTTAGCAACGAGCCAGGCACCCCAAACGGTTGCATATACACTCACTCTGCGTGCAATGAACGCAAGAGAATTGACACAATTTCACCTTGTTAATATTGCCTGCTAACCTGGATTTCTTTTAGCAAAATATGCAGGTTTAAAAATATATACTTCTGTGTATTGATTTTAAGAAAGGCATTGATGTTTATGGTTAGGTACATATTGGAGCAAGACAGTCCTTTTTCACGAATACGCACTGCATCGATTATATGCAACGCAGGACACTCTAGATAAACTAGTAATATCATCAACCATGTGTAGTTAACTAGTGATTTCGATTGATTGATTGTTTTTTTATAAGATAAGTTTAATGCTAGCTAGCAACTTACCTTGGCTTCTTACTGCATTCGCGTAACAGGCAGTCTCCTCGTGGAGTGCAATGTAATCAGGTGGTTAGAGAGTTGGACTAGATAATTGTAAGGTTGCAAGATTGAATCCCCGAGCTGACAAGGTAAAAATCTGTCATTCTGCCCCTGAACAAGACAGTTAACCCACCGTTCCTAGGCCTAGTTAAATAAAGATTAAATAAAGGTGAACATTTTTTTTTTCTATCGGCCAAATCGGTGTCCAAAAATACCGATTTCCGATTGTTATGAAAACTTGAAATCGGCCCTAATTAAATCGTCCATTGCGATTTATCGGTCGACCTCTAAAACAAATACAAATATATTTTATATTTCAAATTCTTCAAAGTAGCCACTCTTTTCCTTTGACAGCTTTGCACATGCTTGGCATTCACTCAACCAGCTTAATGAGGTAGTCACCTGGAATGCATTTCAATTAACAGGTGTGCCTTGTTAAAAGTTAATTTGTGGAATTTCTTTCCTTAATGCATTTGAGCCAATCAGTTGTGTTGTGACAAGATAGGGGTGGTATACAGAAGATAACCGTATTTGGTAAAACACCAAGTCCATATTATGGCAAGGACACCTCAAATAAGCAAAGAGAAATGACAGTCCATCATTACTTTAAGACATGAAGGTCAGTCAATCCAGAAAATCTCAAGAACTCTGAAAGTTTCTTCAAGTGCAGTTGCAAAAACCATCAAGCTCTATGATGAAACTGGCTCTCATGAGGACCGCCACAGGAAGGAAGACCCAGAGTTACCTCTGCTGCAGAGGATAAGTTTGTTAGAGTTACCAACCTCAGAAATGTCAGCCCAAATAAATTGCAGGCCAAATAGCTCAAGTAACAGACACATCTCAACATCAACTGTTCAGAGGAGACTGCGTGAATCAGGCCTTCATTGTCGAATTGTTTCAAAGAAACCACTACTAAAGGACACCAATAAGAAAAAGAGACTTGCTTGGGCCAAGAAAAACAAGCAAGGGACATTAAATTAGTTGAAATCTGTCCTTTGGTCTGATGAGTCCAAATTTGACATCCGCCATGTCTTTTTGACGCAGAGTAGGTGAACAGATCTCTGCATGTGTGGTTCCCACCGTGAAGCATGGAGGAGGTGGTGTGATGGGGTATTGCTGGTGACACTGTCAGTGATTTATTTAGAATTGATTTAGAATTCAACCAGCATGGCTACCACAGCATTCTGTAGCGATATGCCATCCCATCCGGTTTGCGCTTAGTGGGACCGCAAAGTGAAGGAAAAGCAGCCAATAAGTGCTCAGCATATGTGGGACGTCCTTCATATGTGGGACGTCCTTGTTAGAAAAGCATTCCAGGTGAAGCTGGTTGAGAGAATGCGAAGAGTGTGCAAAGCTGTCCAAGGCAACGAGTGGCTACTTGAAGACACTAATATATATATATATATTGATTTGTTTAACACTTTTCTGGTTACTACATGATTCTGTATTTTTTAATAGTTTTGATGTATTCACTATTATTCTACAATGTAGAAAATAGTAAAAATAAAGTAAAACTTCTTACGGCTGAAATCCCGTTAACAGGATCGATTTGACAACAGCCAGTGAAAGTGCAGGGCGCCAAATAAAAAACTAATCTCATAATTAAAATGAAGTATTATATACCATTTTAAAGATAAACTTGTTAATCCCACCACAGTGTCCGATTTCAAAAAGGCTTTACGATGAAAGCATACTATGCGATTATGTTAGGTTAGCCCAATTCACAGAAAAACACAGCCATTTTTCCAGCCAAAGAGGAGTCACAAAAAGCAGAAATATAGAACATTAATCACTAACCTTTGATGATCTTCATCAGATGGCACTCCTAGGACTTCATGTTACACAAAAAAAATTATGTTTTGTTCGATAAAGTTTATATTTATAGCCAAAGATCTGTTTACATTGGCACCTTATGTTCAGTAATGTTTTGCTTCCAAAATATCCGGTGATTTAGCAGAGCCACATCAATTTACAGAAATACTCATCATAAATGTTAATGATAATACAATTGTTAAGCATGGAATTAAAGATATACTTCTCCTTAATGCAACCGCTGTGTCAGATTTCAAAAAAGCTTTACGGAAAAAGCACACCATGTATTAATCTGAGTACAGCGCTCAGGCACCAAAACTATCCATACAGATACCCGCCATTTTGTGGAGTCAACAGAAGTCAGAAATAGCATTATAAATATTCACTTACCTTTGATGATCTTCATCGGAATGCACTCCCAGGAATCCTAGTTCCACAAAAAAAAATGTTTTGTTCGATAAAGTCCATTTATGTCCAAATACCTCCTTTTTGTTTGCGCGTTTTGTTCACAAATCCAAATTCACAAGGCGCAGGCACTTAGTTCAGACGACGGTTCCATTACAGTTCGTAGAAACATGTGAAACGATGTATAGAATCAATCTTTAGGATGTTTTTATCATAAATCTTCAATAATATTCCAACTGGACAATTCCTTTGTCTTTAGAAATGAAAAGGAACAGAGCTCGTGCTCACGGCCGCGCGTGAGACTTAGCTCATGGCATTCTGCCAGACCCCTTAGTCAAACAGCTCTTATTCGCTCCCCCTTCACAGTAGAAGCCTAAATAAAGACTGTTGACATCTAGTGGAAGCATTAGGAAGTGCAATCGGACCAAATTTTACACTGTATTTTGGATAGGCAAAGACTTGAAAACCTACAAACCTCAAATTTCCCACTTCCGGGTTGGATTTTTTTCTCAGGTTTTTGCCTGCCATTTGAGTTCTGTTATACTCACAGACATCATTCAAACAGTTTTAGAAACTTCAGAGTGTTTTCTATCCAAATCTATTAATAATATGCATATCTTAGCTTCTCGGCACCTTATTCATCCAAGCTACTCAATACTGCCCCCCAGCCATAAGAAGTTAATGAGTAGGTGTTCTAAAACTTTTGACCGGTATATGTGTAAAAAATATATATGTTTTTTTGTATCAATTAGCTTGACAGCATGTGTTTTATACATTTTCAGTTACTTGTAACTTTGAGTTCTAGGTTGTCACACTAATTTCCTCTAATCACACTAATTTGGTCCAACACTAAAAATGTGTTTAATTTGGAGAATAGACTACTTTCAAGTCTCACATACTATAAAAAGCTCTTTAAAAATATAAATAATCTTCTTATTTAAAAATGCTGCCACTTTATTTTCTAAAGGGATATTACATGTAAAAAAATAAATCCCCTGAACAGGCGATACACTTCCTCTGACACATTTGAAGTTTGTTCAGGTTAATCAGGAGAAAAAAAACACTTGAAACATCAAAAGTCCTCTTTATGATATTCAGAATATAAGTAGGCATCCTCAAAGACGAGTGTGAATAATTACTTTGTCACACAGAATCACAGTAATCATCCCAATTTAAATGACGGGATCTATTGAAAATACGGATGAAATTGCAGCGATGGTCTGCAAATAACAAGTAACATGCATCCTTGGGGCTATCGAGACATTTCATGTAATCTTTCTTAACCAAACACAGCTGTCTTGCTGAATTTATTGTCCAATTTGAAGGGAGATGCAATTCTGTTGGAAAAATACTGTTTGTTTAATTGAAGACAATGTAGATTTTTATCATTATAGCCAACATACTTTAGCTGATTATATTGTCCTCCGAGGCAATATCATATGTATTATTCAATTCCCAGCATCATTTTTAAAAATCATGATTAAAGGAAGGTATTTCATATCACATGGAGGCATAACATGCTTGGAATGTGTAAAATCTGCAAAAATATTGCTGTTCTTTCCCTCAAGGTCTAGCTGAATGATGATTACTTCAACCCAAGCGTATACAGATGATACCCACAGCTCAGGTCTTCATCAAAGGGCCTACTTTTAGATTTTGCTCATGCAACACTGTGGATGCCAAGTCCTTGGGGTTCTAAAATAATAATAATAAAAAAATCTTATCCATCCTACTCACATCCTTCCCCTCCTCAACCTCAACATGGTACACCAGTCCTCCAGTATCCCATCACCTCCTGTGAGTATCCAAGCTGTCGAGGCTGACTGGGCTCTGTCTCTCTTGCCCGGGCACGGTTGGAACAGATCCGGCTTCCGGGCCACAAACACTCCTCCACTCAAGCCCCTGCAAACAAGGTCTGCCCCTCGCAACTGTCATGTAAATACTAAGCGCTTTGGAGAGCCACAGTGGTGGATCTCTTGTACACAATTGATCATTTCTGTAAGAGCACAGTCTTCCTACAACATGATCTAATGCCTAGTGAGCATTTAACGGGTAGGGGGTGTGGGTGCTGTGTTTCAGTGACTATGGAGTTAGTGAACTATCATCCAGATCTGGCAAAAATTGTATGGAGCTGAACTGGGCTCCTGTTTAAAGACCTCCACTGAGCGGCACAATCTGAGTATGCATAAACAAAACAGTTTTGCACCATGAGAACAATGGGTATTTTGCCCTAGAATGTGGTTTCTGAAATTCTGGAGGAAGTTGTCTGTTCGAGAGGAATCATACAAATAGGCACCTACACTTATACTGAGTGTACAACACATTAAGAACACCAGCTCTTTCCATGTCATTTACATTTGAGTCATTTAGCAGGTGCTCTTATCCAGAGCAACTTACAATTAGTGCATTCATCTTAATACAGCTAGGTGGGACAACCACATATCACTTTTCCTGAACAAAGTAGCTATCAGCAAAGTCAGAGCTAGAAAGGAGAAGGGGGGGTGGGTGTTGAGGGAGGAGAGGGGTTATTTAAAATACTCTGAAGAGGTAGGGTTTCAGGTGCTTTCAGAAGTTGGGCAGTGACTCTACTGTCCTAGCTTCAGGTAACATCACAGAGAAGAGATTGGACGGCTGAGAGGGAGGTGCACTCCCATAGGGGTGGGAGGGCCAAGAGACCAGAGGAGGCAGAACGGAGTGCTCGGGTTGGGGTGTAATGTTTGAGCATAGCCTAGAGACTGAAGTACTAACACTAATTGCTAATTACCTAGCAGAGGTGAAGAGCACACCTCCCTGTACTAATTGCTGATTGCCTAGGAGAGGAAAAACCACTCCTCCTGCAATATTGCCACTGATTACCAAAACAAGTCACAAATTATTCTGCCCCTTTATCCTGATTCATGTGTCAACGATCATTTGAAAGTTATGAGCAGTCAACAGTTCACCCACCAAGTAGGCTACTGGGAAAACAGGCCACACTTAAAGTAGATGGTCCTAGCTAGCAAATAGACAGTACTAGACAACTGATAAAGACAAAAATGATGCTGATCACTTCTGGAGAACTAAGTAGTCCTCTAGCTATAGAATGAAAACAGACTGACCAGGTGAATCCAGGTGAAAGCTATGATCCCTTGTTGATGTCACTTGTTAAATCCTCTTCAATCAGTGTAGATGAAGGGGAGGAGACTGGCTAAATAATGATTTTTAACCCTTGAGACAATTGAGACATGGATTGTGTATGTGTGCCATTCAGAGTGTGAATGGGCAAGACAAAGGTTGTAGTAAATGCATTTGAACAAGGTATGGTAGTAGGTTCCAGGCACATCAGATTTTGAGTGTGTCAAGAACTGCAACGCTGCTGGGTTTTTCATGCTCAACAGTTCCCCTTGTGTATTAAGTATGGCCCACCACTCAAAGTATATCCAGCCAACTTGACACAACTGTGGGAGGCATTAGAGTCAACATGGGCCAACATCCCTGTGGAACACTTTTGACACCTTGAGACTGTTTTGAGGGCAAAAGGGTGCAACTCAATATTAGGAAGGTGTTCTTAATGTTTTGAACACTGTGTATATTCCTTGAATATTTTACGGAGCTAGGATAGTCTTTGTAATGGGACAGTTTCTACATGCATCCAATCCGGACCTTAAATCTCCCTGCTACCGTATGAGTCCAGGGTGATATAGTGCCTTCGGAAAGTATTCAGACCTCTTGACCGTTTCTACATTTTGTTACATTATAGCCTTATTACATTAATATAAGTATTCAAACCCTCTACTCAGTACTTTGTTGACGCAGCTTTGCCAGCGATTACAGTCTCGAGTCTTCTTGGGTATGACGCTAAAAGCTTGGCAAACCTTTATTTGGGGAGTTTGTCCCATTCCTCGCTGCAGAACCTCTCAAGCTCTGTCAGTTTGGATGGGTAGCGTTGCTGCACAGCTATTTTCAGGTCTCTCCAGGGATGTTTGATCGGGTTCGAGTACGGGCTCTGGGTGGGCCACTCAAAGACATTCAGAGACCTGTCCTAAAGCCACTTCTGCTTTGTCTTGGCTGTGTGCTTAGAGTGGTTGTGCTGTTGGAAGGTGAACGTTTGCCCCAGTTTTCATCAAGGATCTCTCTGTACTTTGCTCCGTTCATATTTCTGTTGATCCTGACTAGTCTTCCAGTCCCTTGCCGCTGAAAAACATCACCACAGCATGATGCTGCCACCAGCATGCTTCACTGTAGGGATGGTGCCAGGTTTATTCCAGGCGGGATGTTTGGCATTCAGGCCAAAGAGTTCAATCTTGGTTTCATCAGACCAGAGAATCTTGTTTCTCATGGTCTGAGAGTCTTTAGGTGCCTTTTGGCAAACTCCAAGCGGTCTGTCATGTGCCTTTTACTGAGGAGTGGCTGCCATCTAGCCACTCTACCATGAAGGCCTGATTGGTGGAGTCCTGCAGAGAATGGTTGTCCTTCTGGAATGTTCTACCATCTCCACAGAGGAACTCTAGAGCTCTGTCAGAGTGACCATCGGGTTCTTGGTCACCTCCCTGACAAGAGACCCTTCTCCCACGATTGCTCAGTTTGGCCAGGCAGCCAGCTATGAAAAGTCTTGGTGGTTCCAAACTTCTTCCATTTTAAGAATGATGGAGGCCACTGTGTTCTTGGGGACCTTCAATGCTGCAGAAATGTTTTGGTTCCATATCCTTACACAATCCTGTGTCGAGGCAATCCTGTCTTGGATCTCTACAGTTCCTTCGACCTCATGGCTTGGATTTTGCTCTGACATGCACTGTCAGCTGTGGGACATTAAATAGACAGGTGTGTGCATTTCCAAATCATGTCCCAATCTATTGAATTTACCACGGGTGGACTCCAATCAAGTTGTAGAAACTTCTCAAGGATGATCAATGGAAACAGATAAATGGAAAGAGGAGGCATCTGATCTCAATTTTGAGTGTCATAGCATAGGGTCTGATTTCTTATGTAAATAAGGTACTTCTAAAAACCTATTTTCACTTTATCTTTGTGGTATTGTGTGTAGATCCCTGAGAAAAAATGATATTTTATCAGTTTTAGAATTAGGCTGTAACTTAACAAAATGTGGAAAAAGTAATTGGGTCTGAATACATTCCGAAGGCACTGTGTCTGGGGTGAGATACATTCAAGACACACACCCAATGCGTGTGCACCCTCCTGACATATTTGTAGAATATTCTAACTCCGGAAAGGGTATGCGTCAACATGCTGACATATCTATGACATACTTAGGCATGAACGAATCCAAATATTTTCTGAAATTGATCATATCTGTAGTCATTACCAAATCATGTATGTATCTGTATTTTTTAAAATAAAAATCATAATTTCAGTAGATATCCTTACATGATATGTAATATTGATCCTAGATTGTCTAAACGAAAATGGGCTAAATCCATCTCAAGATCAATATCCAGGTGCCAATTTATTTGACCTGACATATCTGAGCATACAGCACCATATTCAGTAGTAGGCTAGAAGGCATGGAAAGGCAAACATCATCATATTTAATCCAAGTTGCTATTTTGAAAGCACATCTGTTATTTCTGTATAAAAAATGCCGCACAGCAAATCCAGAGCTCCAATTACAAAACATGTTTTCTGTAAAGATGAAAAAGTAGGCCAAACTTTTTAAATATAGAAAATAAAAGTTGCAGACCCTCAATACCCCTGCCAGCCCTGTTTGTTATGGATGATGGATGTGATGGGAGCAGATTTGGTCGTCAGCTGTGGTCCCTCGTAGTCCAGACCCAACGTGGTAGTTTGGGTCTGTGATCCACTCCAAACTGTCAATGCATAAAATATTAGTCAACATTTTTCGATATTGCAAGAAAATATTGTAATTTCATATAACCATACCACAAGGTACCTGCTTCATTCATGACGTGAAAACTATAGTAAACTCGTATATCGCCTTGGTCCATACAATTTCCCTTATTATAGCACCCCAAAACGTAATACTTCCAGATCAACTGTAATGTCAATACCATTGTAAAGCACAATTTCTCCCCTTTCCAACAGAATCAATTACATGACCTAAATGCTGCCTGTTTCTGCATAATTCAAGCAGGCAATGAGCCCTGTCGGGTCTTTTTTTTAAATGGCGGGTAGGGAAGCGAAACTAATGCGTCACTCGATCTGTCCAACTTCTCGCCTCTAAAATGTAAATAAAACACTATAAAGAGTTTATATAATGTGTCATTACATACCTATTTGAAGGTCTGTGTTGAATTGGAATCGGGTTTTTAGGGCGGTGCTAAAGTGATCATAGAAGTAAACAACGGCTTTGAGAATGATGATCGCATGCAATGATGACGCAAAAAATGACGAGGTATCCCCCCTTACCCCCGTCACTGTCCATTTCTTGTTTTTAAAGGATGAGAGAAGTGCTACACCTGGTGGAGAGAGATTGTAAGACAGAAATAGTTGCTTTATGCGTGCTGTACGATACGACATGACACGTCCCGATGTAACGGAGGGTCCGTTTTTTCAATTTTTCTCCAATACTATAGAGCCATTACCATAGAACCTAGTTCACACCCCCGATTTTGAAGTCAACACAGTCGCTACAGGCCCATTTGTTTTCTTTGTAGCCTCGTTTGAATGTCGCGGTTACGCACATTTGTACGGTATGGGGTGAGTTTACGGTAACTGGAACAAGCTAGCTAGCCAAGTTGCTTCAACAAAGTACTGAGTAAACGGTTTGAATACTTATGTAAATGTGTTATTTAACTTTTGTAAAAAAAAAACTATCTTAACCTGTTTTTGCTTTGTCATTATGGGGTGTTGTGTTAGATTGATGAGGGGAAAAAACTATTTCATCCATTTTAGAATAAGGCTGTAATGTAACAAAATGTTGAAAAATTAAAGGGGTCTGAATACTTTCCAAATGCACTGAATACTATGTAGGCCAGTGGTCACCAAACTTTTCTGAGTCAAGATTATATTTTTTATTACTTGAAAAATGTAAGCCTATGCGACCTTAACTATTAAAAACCATTCTGTAGCAATGAGTTTTGTGCAGTAGACTAGAGGCCCACTACATTATCTCTGCATATTGCCTATGATTGAATTGCTTTGTCAGTGTTGTTCTTCTCAGACCATTTTGAAATTATATTAAAATACAATTGTTATATGATCACACTGGTGATAGGTCATTTGTTGTATTACTTGTGAGGCACAGCTGAGTGAGCATACTGAACTGATGGCCTGCATCTGATGGTCAGTCTGAGCTGAGGGAGGGAGCACCTGTGAGGCTGCCTCTCACCTGACTCTCTTCTCACAGTCTTCCAGCTAATAGCGAAACTTAAGTCACACAGCATTATTTCTTCCTCATGCACCAATTCATGTTGTTACTCTTATGACCAGAGAAAGTGAAATATTCCTAGATATTGACAAAGACAAGCCGCTAATAATAACAATGCAAGCTTATTGGAACACTCTGCTATACTCGTTCATTGCAGTTGCAGTGCTGGTTGTAGCGTGAGTGGAAGTCGCTTTTTTACAGAAAAATGTGGTGATCGACTAGGATGGTGAACACTGATGTAGGCCTACTAACAGTATGTGTCATCATATAGAGCGGTGGTTGATCTCCAAGGAATTCCATGGACTGTAAAAGAAGCCTCGAACACACAGGAAAGTTGATAATGTTAGATTTCAAAACGTTTAAAACCATGACTAGAGAGAGACTCAACGAATACAGCAAAGAGCTGCTGTTTTTATGATTAAGTTCATGTTTAAGTTATTCAGCACTGTCTACACCTTATTCAACACTTTTTATAATAAAATGCATGCTACCCCACTCACGCTACAACCAGCACTGCAGCTGTATGGCAACGCAGTGACATATTTCGGTAACACTTTATTTGTATAGTCCATCTCCAGATGCTACACATCAAGGATCATCAATAGATTCAGCCGCGGGCTGATTATTTTTCTGGAGTGGATTGTCGGGGGGCCAGAACATAATAAAAAATGTATTGCAGATGTCAAATTGACCGCAAGAAGCCCGAACAGATAATACTTGATAATAATATTGGTAAATTTAAAATCACTTAACTCATATCCTGGTGTTTTTACAGTCTTTTATGTCCAACAATAAACAATAACTTTTTTTTTTTTTATGTTCTCAGAAAACTTGAGGGGCCAAATTAAACCATTTGACTTGCGGGCCACCAGTTTGGGAAAGACTATCAGTAACATTTAAACTAAATATCTACTACTAGCCCTAACCTTATCTTAACCCTAGCCCTAACCTTATCTTAACCCTAGCCCTAACCCCTAACTTTAATATGCAACTTTAGCAAGTATTTGTTTATCAACAGAGTTTGTTGATGGTATCACAATCTGTAGATTATCTACAGATGGACTATCCAGACAATCCAAATAAAGTGTGTCATATTTCTTCAGGGTAACAAAGTGTTGTATGATCGTGGGCCTGTGCTTCCAGAGAAGACACTCACTCGCTGACATGCTGTCGACTGAGCTAATCGGCCATCTGCACCCCGGGGCTGAGAAATGTGGACGTCAGAGTTTATGGGAACATAAGCTAAACAGCCAGCCAGGCCTAGTTACTTTAAGAGGAGCGACGGGCGTGAGGCGAGTGATACTCCAGACGAGACTCCCAACATTTTCATGTCAAATCCAGAGACATACAAATCGCAGAGTGATATGTCAAATTTCTGCAGGATTCACTGGAGCACGAATGGTAGACTTTCCTTCCTCTTCCCTCCCTAGCACTAGCAGTCACTGACTGGGTGCCGCCTGGCAGCCGTGGGTGATAGGAAACATCTGTAGTAACTGAGTGAGTGTTCACTCGCCAGATAAAGGGAAGGATTGTTTTCAGAGGCATTTTGGTATTGGCAGTAGAAGAGTTGTTTACTGTACAACAGATCTCAACCAGTCATGTATGTTTAGATTTGAACATACTGCTGGTACTGTATTTTTTCCTCAGTGTGACACAATGGATGAATTTTCTAAAGCGCTCTTTTTTTTGTCTTTCAGCACTTCTTTACTGTGGCCACCCTGGAGAGGCCTGAATAAACAGGAGAGCAGACGACGAAGGGATATGATTGTGGACTTCCTGCTTGGCAACTACAGGAAGTAATTGAGCTCTACAGGAAGTAAGGACAAACCCCTAAAGATATTGCTGTTCCATTGTTTTCATACGACTACGATACGACTGCAAAGGCCAAGCTGTCAGCACATTGAGTAGTAAACAGGTACTGAACATTGAATTGATAGCCATGAGGGATTTATAGCTACCTAGCTAGCTGGGTATCTCACAGACTAGCACTGCCTGAATCCAGTGAATTCCCAAGCCAGTGTGATCCAGCAGGCCCTGTAGACCCATTCAACACAGCTGCCACCGATATCAGTGCTTGGAGTCAGAAAAGTCTATTTTTATTTGGATGTGTGGCGCTAACAGACTAGCTATATAAATAATTAAATGGAGTCAGTAATTGGCAGTTCTAGGTAATTAGGACCAGGCTGTCTGCTAGCTTAGTCGTTGCCTTAGTCTGATGGCGCTGCAGAGAGGACAGTAATCACTATTATGTACGGGGGTTGTTGACGCAACAATAATCCCATCCTTAGCCGGGATATCAGGGTTTATGTTTATCGGCCCCATTTCGAGAGGCCTTCACATATATTTATTTTAAAGGCTTTATATCTGTCCGTTTATGCCGGATACATGCGTCAAAGCCCGGCCCGCTGCATCGGCGATAGGCCAACTAGAGGTCAAGGTAGACCCTCAGCTCGGTTTAGAATTTTCTGCTTGGCGACTCTGAAAAGCTTGTCCACATTTTATTAGTCAAACAGTTTGACTTTTCCCCTGCTAGCGGTGACACCACACCATAAACAGCATTAGCAACCACCTCAGCATTTCTTCTAATACCCCTGCAATCCTGTCATTTCATTCATGGATTCCTTAGGGTTATTTTGGGACCATAGTGTATCTGCCTGCCTGTCTCTGTTCCTCTGTGTGAGAGATTGGATTCCCTTTTCTCTTCTCAACACCCCCCCAATTGTCAGATCCACATAGATAGATGTGATGTCCAGACCTGATGTATAGGGGACTGCTTTCCAATGAGTTTATTCACTTTCTTTACCTCTGAGTGCCCTATAGTACATCATTGCTACCCTCTTTTATACCCCAGTTCTCTCAGATACAGTGAATGTTATGCAATACAGTCTGTTCCTACAGGCCTAAATGGTTTTGTAAACGTGGACCGTTGAAGGTAAGATGGGTGGAGGGAGAACAAAAA
Organism: Oncorhynchus mykiss; assembly: GCF_013265735.2. Taxonomy (NCBI): domain Eukaryota; kingdom Metazoa; phylum Chordata; class Actinopteri; order Salmoniformes; family Salmonidae; genus Oncorhynchus; species Oncorhynchus mykiss. The sequence goes on from NC_050570.1 coordinate 15,835,351, forward strand.
CTTTAGTCTGTGTTTCAGTGTGCAGTGTGCGTAAATTGCATTGGCTTTGAATTAAACATGTGGCACCTCTGCACTCAAGCGTGATGGACATCCAACCATATTGCAGGCAGAGAAAAGGACTTTCTAAGTAGGCTATTTATGGGAAGATATTGTATTCATTTGATTATAATAAAAAAATCCATTAGGCCCTGAGTGAATGGCACGGGGGAACAGGCGACAGCTCAAGGTAATAATATTCTGTGTCTGCTGCTCTCAACAAGGCTAGAGGGCCAGAGCTCTACTGATATTACTTTCCTTTGTACAGGAGCAGATACAGTGATATGGACAGGCAAGTAATAAAGAAATACAGTGGGGTCCCAATTTATTGACACCATTGTAAAGATGAGCAATAATGACTGCATAAAATAAATCATTCAAATATTGACCTTTATTGAATGCTCCATAAAATTGGGAAATTATGATTTTTTTTATACTAGTACAATTGCTCAGAAAAAAAATGATTTTGATAAACAAGTCATTGTTTTTTCTCAAAAAAGATAGGGATCAAAATGATTGATGTCGCTTAAGATTCTTATAAATAAAGTAGTCCAAAGTTTTGTATTTGGTCACATATTCCTAGCATGCAACATCAATCAAAATAATCTGAAACAAAAATTTACTGCAAATGCATCCAACAAATTTCTAAAGTCAAGGTTAAAGGTTAAAGTAGTCATTGCGTGCCAGGATATGTTTTAAGAATATTTAGGGATGTCAGTAATTTTGACCCTACCATTTTGAGAAAAAATAATATTACTTGTTTAACAAAATCGGTTGCTCTGAGCAATTATATTAGTATAAAGTAATACAATTTCCCAATTTTTAAGGGTGTCAATAATTTCGAAGCCCACTATATAAATCCACTATATAAATACATTTTTATTGAGCCTTGGAGACAGAATTATGTTTGAGGTTGTAAAGAGAGCTGGAACATGGCGTAAAATAATATTACGGGCCAGTAGATAGGGCAGAGCTAAGCGCTTCTCGCCGCTCTGCAACGGTAACCATGTCTCCGTGGCGGTGGTTAATGGGGCCGGGTTGTATTGCGTCTGATCTCCACTCCTGTTGCTCACAGATTGAGTCATGTACATCACCAGAACTCTATCTCCTGGGGAAATAATGCTGATGGACCATCGTCTTCATTGTGCTCAGCAGGAGAGGAGAAGGGCAAACCAAGCTTCCTTAGGAATGTCCTGTGGGGGTACTCCCACCCGTTCAACCTTCACCCTCACAGTCATGCTTAAAGAGAAGGGCTTTCTTTGTGTACAGGAGTGTAGTTTTTTATGCTCTCCTGGGCAGTCAAGACCCAGGTTGCAAGAGATTAATATAAAACTGCCAGATGAGGAATCCAAGGTATTCTGAATGGAACCAGATGCGTGTCCTCTCTGGTTCCTCTTGTGTCCTTTCTGGTTCCTCTCGTGTCCTCTCTGGTTCCTCTCGTGTCCTCTCTGGTTTCTCTCGTGTCCTCTCTGGTTTCTCTCGTTTCCTCTCTGGTTCCTCTCGCGTCCTCTCATGTCCGCTCTGGTTCCTCTCGTGTCCTCTCATGTCCTCTCTGGTTCCTCTCATGTCCTCTTTAGTTCCTCTCATGTCCTCTCTGGTTCCTCTCCTCTCAGGTTCCTCTCCTCTCTTGTTCCTCTCGTGTCCTCTCTTGTCCTCTCTGGTTCCTCTCGTGTCCTCTCTGGTTCCTCTCGTGTCCTCTCTGGTTCCTCTGCTCTCATGTCCTCTCTGGTTCCTCTCGTGTCCTCTGGTTCCTCTCTGGTTCCTCTCGTGTCCTCTCTGGTTCCTCTCTGGTTCATCTCTGGTTCCTCTCCTGTCCTCTCTGGTTCCTCTCTCGTTCCTCTCGTGTCCTCTCTGGTTCCTCTTGTCCTCTCAGGTTCCTCTCCTCTCTGGTTCCTCTCCTCTCTTGTCCTCTTTGGTTCCTCTCGTGTCCTCCCTGGTTCCTCTTCTCTCATGTCCTCTCTGGTTCCTCTCGTGTTCTCTCTGGTTCCTCTCATGTCCTCTCTGGTTCCTCATCTCTCATGTCCTCTCTGGTTCCTCTTGTGTCCTCTCTGGTTCCTCTCTGGTTCCTCTCATGTCCTCTCATGTCCTCTCTGGTTCCTCTCCTCTCATGTATTTTCTGGTTCCTCTCGTGTCCTCTCTGGTTCCTCTCATGTCCTCTCTGGTTCCTCTCTGGTTCCTCTCATGTCCTCTCTGGTTCCTCTCGTGTCCTCTCTGGTTCCTCCCTGGTTCCTCCCTGGTTCCTCTCGTGTCCTCCCTGGTTCCTCTCGTGTCCGCTCTGGTTCCTCCGAGGTTCCTCTCTTGTCCTCTCTGGTTCCTCTCTGGTTCCTCTCGTGTCCTCTCTGGTTCCTCTCATGTCCTCTCTGGTTCCTCTTGTGTCCTCTCTGGTTCCTCTCGTGTCCTCTCCGGTTCCTCTCGTGTCCTCTCTGGTTCCTCTCGTGTCCTCTCTGGTTCCTCTCGTGTCCTCCCTGGTTCCTCTCGTGTCCTCTCTGGTTCCTCTCATGTCCTCTCTGGTTCCTCTCGTGTCCTCTCTGGTTCCTCTCTGGTTCCTCTCTGGTTCCTCTCATGTCCTCTCTGGTTCCTCTCTGGTTCCTCCCTGGTTCCTCTCTGGTTCCTCTCGTGTCCTCTCTGGTTTCTCTCGTGTCCTCTCTGGTTCCTCTCGTGTCCTCTCTGGTTCCTCTCGGGTTCCTCTTGTGTCCTCTCGGGTTCCTCTGGTGTCCTCTCTGGTTCCTCTGGTGTCCTCTCTGGTTCCTCTGGTGTCCTCTCTGGTTCCTCTCGTGTCCTCTCTGGTTCCTCTCGTGTCCTCTCTGGTTCCTCTCTGGTTCCTCTCTGGTTCCTCTCGTGTCCTCTCTGGTTCCTCTCGTGTCCTCTTGTGTCCTCTCTGGTTCCTCTCTGGTTCCTCTCGTGCCCTCTCTGGTTCCTCTCGTGCCCTCTCTGGTTCCTCTCGTGTCCTCTCTGGTTCCTCTCTGGTTCCTCTCTGGTTCCTCTCGTGTCCTCTCTGGTTCCTCTCGTGTCCGCTCTGGTTCCTCTCGTGTCCGCTCTGGTTCCTCTCTGGTTCCTCTCGTGTCCGCTCTGGTTCCTCTCTGGTTCCTCTCTTGTCCTCTCTGGTTCCTCTCTTGTCCTCTCTGGTTCCTCTCTTGTCCTCTCTGGTTCCTCTCTTGTCCTCTCTGGTTCCTCTCTGGTTCCTCTCTTGTCCTCTCTGGTTCATCTCTGTTCCTCTCTTGTCCTCTCTGGTTCCTCTCTGGTTCCTCTCTTGTCCTCTCTGGTTCCTCTCTGGTCCCTCTCTGGTTCCTCTCTTGTCCTCTCTGATTTCTCTCTTGTCCTCTCTGTTTCCTCTCGTGTCCTCTCTGGTTCCTCTCGTGTCCTCTCTGGTTCCTCTCTGGTTCCTCTCTTGTCCTCTCTGGTTCCTCTCGTGTCCTCTCTGGTTCCTCTCATGTCCTCTCTGGTTCCTCTCTGGTTCCTCTCATGTCCTCTCTGGTTCCTCTCGTGTCCTCTCTGGTTCCTCCCTGGTTCCTCCCTGGTTCCTCTCGTGTCTTCCCTGGTTCCTCTCGTGTCTTCCCTGGTTCCTCTCGTGTCCTCACTGGTTCCTCTCGTGTCCGCTCTGGTTCCTCTCTGGTTCCTCTCTTGTCCTCTCTGGTTCCTCTTGTGTCCTCTCTGGTTCCTCTCATGTCCTCTCTGGTTCCTCTCGTGTCCTCTCTGGTTCCTCTCTTGTCCTCGCTGGTTCCTCTCTTGTTCCTCTCGTGTCCTTACTGGTTCCTCTCTGGTTCCTCTCTGGTTCCTCTCGTGTCCTTTCTGGTTCCTCTCTGGTTCCTCTCATGTCCTCTCTGGTTCCTCTCTGGTTCCTCCCTGGTTCCTCTCTGGTTCATCTCGTGTCCTCTCTGGTTTCTCTCATGTCCTCTCTGGTTCCTCTCCTCTCTGGTTCCTCTTGTGTCCTCTCTGGTTCCTCTGGTGTCCTCTCATGTCCTCTCGTGTCCTCTCCGGTTCCTCTCTGGTTCCTCTCGTGTCCTCTCTGGTTCCTCTCGTGTCCTCTCTGGTTCCTCTCGTGTCCTCTCTGGTTCCTCTCGTGTCCTCTCTGGTTCCTCTCTGGTTCCTCTCGTGTCCTCTCTGGTTCCTCTCGTGTCCTCTTGTGTCCTCTCTGGTTCCTCTCTGGTTCCTCTCGTGCCCTCTCTGGTTCCTCTCGTGTCCTCTCTGGTTCCTCTCTGGTTCCTCTCTGGTTCCTCTCTGGTTCCTCTCGTGTCCTCTCTGGTTCCTCTTCTCTCATGTCCTCTCTGGTTCCTCTCGTGTTCTCTCTGGTTCCTCTCATGTCCTCTCTGGTTCCTCATCTCTCATGTCCTCTCTGGTTCCTCTTGTGTCCTCTCTGGTTCCTCTCTGGTTCCTCTCATGTCCTCTCATGTCCTCTCTGGTTCCTCTCCTCTCATGTATTTTCTGGTTCCTCTCGTGTCCTCTCTGGTTCCTCTCATGTCCTCTCTGGTTCCTCTCTGGTTCCTCTCATGTCCTCTCTGGTTCCTCTCGTGTCCTCTCTGGTTCCTCCCTGGTTCCTCCCTGGTTCCTCTCGTGTCCTCCCTGGTTCCTCTCGTGTCCGCTCTGGTTCCTCCGAGGTTCCTCTCTTGTCCTCTCTGGTTCCTCTCTGGTTCCTCTCGTGTCCTCTCTGGTTCCTCTCATGTCCTCTCTGGTTCCTCTTGTGTCCTCTCTGGTTCCTCTCGTGTCCTCTCCGGTTCCTCTCGTGTCCTCTCTGGTTCCTCTCGTGTCCTCTCTGGTTCCTCTCGTGTCCTCCCTGGTTCCTCTCGTGTCCTCTCTGGTTCCTCTCGTGTCCTCTCTGGTTCCTCTCGTGTCCTCTCTGGTTCCTCTCTGGTTCCTCTCTGGTTCCTCTCATGTCCTCTCTGGTTCCTCTCTGGTTCCTCCCTGGTTCCTCTCTGGTTCCTCTCGTGTCCTCTCTGGTTTCTCTCGTGTCCTCTCTGGTTCCTCTCGTGTCCTCTCTGGTTCCTCTCGGGTTCCTCTTGTGTCCTCTCGGGTTCCTCTGGTGTCCTCTCTGGTTCCTCTGGTGTCCTCTCTGGTTCCTCTGGTGTCCTCTCTGGTTCCTCTCGTGTCCTCTCTGGTTCCTCTCGTGTCCTCTCTGGTTCCTCTCTGGTTCCTCTCTGGTTCCTCTCGTGTCCTCTCTGGTTCCTCTCGTGTCCTCTTGTGTCCTCTCTGGTTCCTCTCTGGTTCCTCTCGTGCCCTCTCTGGTTCCTCTCGTGTCCTCTCTGGTTCCTCTCTGGTTCCTCTCTGGTTCCTCTCGTGTCCTCTCTGGTTCCTCTCGTGTCCGCTCTGGTTCCTCTCGTGTCCGCTCTGGTTCCTCTCTGGTTCCTCTCGTGTCCGCTCTGGTTCCTCTCTGGTTCCTCTCTTGTCCTCTCTGGTTCCTCTCTTGTCCTCTCTGGTTCCTCTCTTGTCCTCTCTGGTTCCTCTCTTGTCCTCTCTGGTTCCTCTCTGGTTCCTCTCTTGTCCTCTCTGGTTCATCTCTGTTCCTCTCTTGTCCTCTCTGGTTCCTCTCTGGTTCCTCTCTTGTCCTCTCTGGTTCCTCTCTGGTCCCTCTCTGGTTCCTCTCTTGTCCTCTCTGATTTCTCTCTTGTCCTCTCTGTTTCCTCTCGTGTCCTCTCTGGTTCCTCTCGTGTCCTCTCTGGTTCCTCTCTGGTTCCTCTCTTGTCCTCTCTGGTTCCTCTTGTGTCCTCTCTGGTTCCTCTCATGTCCTCTCTGGTTCCTCTCTGGTTCCTCTCATGTCCTCCCTGGTTCCTCTCGTTTCCTCTCTGGTTCCTCCCTGGTTCCTCCCTGGTTCCTCTCGTGTCTTCCCTGGTTCCTCTCGTGTCTTCCCTGGTTCCTCTCGTGTCCTCACTGGTTCCTCTCGTGTCCGCTCTGGTTCCTCTCTGGTTCCTCTCTTGTCCTCTCTGGTTCCTCTTGTGTCCTCTCTGGTTCCTCTCATGTCCTCTCTGGTTCCTCTCGTGTCCTCTCTGGTTCCTCTCTTGTCCTCGCTGGTTCCTCTCTTGTTCCTCTCGTGTCCTTACTGGTTCCTCTCTGGTTCCTCTCTGGTTCCTCTCGTGTCCTTTCTGGTTCCTCTCTGGTTCCTCTCATGTCCTCTCTGGTTCCTCTCTGGTTCCTCCCTGGTTCCTCTCTGGTTCATCTCGTGTCCTCTCTGGTTTCTCTCATGTCCTCTCTGGTTCCTCTCCTCTCTGGTTCCTCTTGTGTCCTCTCTGGTTCCTCTGGTGTCCTCTCTGGTTCCTCTCGTGTCCTCTCCGGTTCCTCTCTGGTTCCTCTCGTGTCCTCTCTGGTTCCTCTCGTGTCCTCTCTGGTTCCTCTCGTGTCCTCTCTGGTTCCTCTCGTGTCCTCTCTGGTTCCTCTCTGGTTCCTCTCGTGTCCTCTCTGGTTCCTCTCGTGTCCTCTTGTGTCCTCTCTGGTTCCTCTCTGGTTCCTCTCGTGCCCTCTCTGGTTCCTCTCGTGTCCTCTCTGGTTCCTCTCTGGTTCCTCTCTGGTTCCTCTCTGGTTCCTCTCGTGTCCTCTCTGGTTCCTCTTGTGTCCGCTCTGGTTCCTCTCGTGTCCGCTCTGGTTCCTCTCTGGTTCCTCTCGTGTCCGCTCTGGTTCCTCTCTTGTCCTCTCTGGTTCCTCTCTTGTCCTCTCTGGTTCCTCTCTTTTCCTCTCTGGTTCCTCTCTGGTTCCTCTCTTGTCCTCTCTGCTTCCTCTCTGGTTCCTCTCTTGTCCTCTCTGGTTCCTCTCTGGTCCCTCTCTGGTTCCTCTCTTGTCCTCTCTGGTTCCTCTCTTCTCTTTGTCTCACTTGTGTGCCTTCTCTCCCTCCTTTTGCAACCTCACATACTGCACTTTTGCATCTGCACTGTTCTTCAAATCAAATTGTATTTGTCACATGGAATACAAGCCTTTTGGTCCTAGACTTGGCGCTCCGGTACCGCTTGCCGTGCGTTAGCAGAGAAAACAGTCTATGACTTGGGTGACTGGAGTCTTTGACAATTTTTGGTCCTTCCTCTGACACCGCCTAGTTTAAATGTCCTGGATGGTAGGATGCTTGGCCCCAGTGATGTACTGGGCCGTAAGCACTACCCTCTATAGCACCTTACAGTCGTATGCCGAGCAGTTGCCATACCAGGCGGTGACGCAACCGGTCAGGATGCCATCTGGACTATTTACATTGACACCCCCCCCATTTGTTTTTACACAGCTGCTATTATCTATGCACCGTCACTTTACCCCTACCTATATGTACAAATTACCTTGACTAACCTGTACCCCCACACATTGACTCGGTACCGGTGCCCCCTGTATATAGCCTCATTATTGTTATTTTATTGTGTTACTTTTCATAATTTTTTATTTAATTTTATTTGGTGAATATTTTCTTAACTCTCGAACTGCGTTGTTGGTTAAGGGCTTGTAAGAAAGCATTTCACGGTAACCTGTTGTATTAGGCACGTGACAAATAAAGTTTGATTTATTTACTTCAATGATGGCAGTCTCATACTGAAGCACAGTGCATTTGGGAGTAGAGATGAAACGAGATCTACACAAAGCGAATGGAATGGTTGAAGAAGTGCAACATTTACCTGGAGCTAACTCTGCAGATAGCACTACAGGGTGATTTGAAAAGTCATAGTCAGTCGATCAATAAGATAATATTATTTATAGCAAAAATGTTTCTTTGATTTACAATCTGTAGGAACTATGAGCATAGAAAGGTTCAGAACGTTTGTTAAACTGCACAGTTGAAAAATATGAGGCAAAAAAAGTAGAAATCAAGCTGGATGGGCTTCGGAGATGGATGGTATGGGTTGATGAAGGAAAATAATGAAGGAAAATATATTTTTAAAAGACATGCGTGTATGTATGTACAGTACCGGTCAAACGTTTGGACGCACCTTCTCATCCCAGGGTTTTTTCGTTATATTTTTACTATTTTCTACATTGTTGAATAATAATGAAGGCACATATAGAATCATTTACAAACCAAAAGAGTGTTAAACGAATCAAAATATATTTTATATTTGAGATTCTTCAAAGTAGCCACCCTTTGCCTTGATGACAGCTTTGCACACACTTGGCATTCTCTCAACCAGCTTCATGAGGTAGTCACCTGGAATACATTTCAATTAACAGGTGTGCCTGGTTAAAAGTTAATTTGTGGAATTTCTTTCCTTCTTAATGCATTTGAGCCAATCAGTTGTGTTGTGACAAGGTCGAGGTAGTATACAGAAGATAGCCCTATTTGGTGAGAGACCAAGTCCATATTATGGCAAGAACAGCTCAAATAAGCAAAGAGAAAAAACAGTCCAATATTACTTTAAGACAAGGTCTGTCAATCCGGAAAATTTCAAGAACTTTGAAAGTTTCTTCAAGTACAGCCGTAAAAACCATCAAGCGCTATGATGAAACTGGCTCTCATGAGGACTGCCACAGGAAAGGAAGACCCAGAGTTACCTCTGCTGCAGAGGATAAGTTCATTACAGTTAACTGGCTCTCATGAGGACTGCCACAGTAAAGGAAACCCCAGAGTTACCTCTGCTGCAGAGGATAAGTAAATGTTTTTATTTTTAATGTAACCTTTATTTAACTAGGCAAGTCAGTTAAGAACCCATTCTTATTTACAATGACCGCCTACACCGGCCAAACCCAGATGACGCTGGGACAATTGTGCGCCACCCTATGGGACTCCCAATCACGGCCGGTTGTGATACAGCCTGGATTCGAACCAGGGTGTCTATAGTGACACCTCTAGCACTGAGATGCAGTGCCTTAGACCACGGCGGCACTCGGTAGTCCTCACTTGAGTTACCAGCCTCAGAAATTGCATGTCAAATAAATGTTTCACGGACAGATCTCAACATCAACTGTTCAGAGGAGACTGCATGAATCAGGCCTTCATGGTCGAATTGTTGCAAAGAAACCACTACTATTGGACACCAATAATAAGAAGAGACTTGCTTGGGCCAAGAAACACAAGTAATGGACTTTAGACTGGTGGAATTATGTCCTTTGGTCTGAGGAGTCAAAATTTGAGATTTCCAACCACCATGTCTTTTTAGAGTAGGTGAACAGATGATATCCGCATGTGTGGTTCCCACTGTGAAGAATGGAGGAGATGGTGTGATTATGTGGGGGTGCTTTGTTAGTGACACTGTCAGTCATTTATTTAGAATTCAAGGCACACTTAACCAGCATGGCTACCACAGCAATATGCAGCGATAAGCCATCCCATCTGGTTTGCGCTTAGTGGGACTATCATTTGTTTTTCAACAGGACAATGACCCAACACAACTCCATGCTGCATAAGGCTATTTGACCAAGAAGGAGAGTGATGGCGTACTGCATCAGATTACCTGGTCTCCACAATCACCCGACCTCCACCCAATTGAGATGGTTTGGAATGAGTTGGACCGCAGAGTGAAGCAAAAGTAGTTAACAAGTGCTCAGCATATGTGGGAACTCCTTCAAGACTGTTGGATAAGCATTCCAGGTGAAGCTGGTTGAGAGAATGCCAAGAGTGTGCAAAGCTGTCATCAAGGCAAATGGTGGCTATTTGAAGAATCTAAAAGTTACTACATGATTCCATAAGTTTTATTTTATAGTTTTGATGTCTTCACTATTATTCTACAATGTAGAAAATATAAAAAAAATAAAGAAAAACCTTTGAATGAGTAGGTGTGTCCAAAGTTGTTACTGTATATATTTATTTTCAAAAATATATGGGAGATTGGAAATGATGCAGACAATTACTTTGATGGAACCTGCAATCTATCTGCAATATTTTAAGTTTTACTTCATAATTATGAGCTATCTATATGTGAATCATAATAATCTAGCTAACCAGATAGTTTTACAGGCAAAAATGACCTAACACAGTTGTTTTGCAAGACCAATTATTTGTGGATATCTAGCTAGCTAACAGTAGTATCTAGCCAGTCAACATTAGCCCTATTGACTCACTATGGACATGCGATCTATCCACACTACAGTGGGTATTGTAGGCAGGTAAACATGCCAAAATGAACACAGTATGTATTTTTTCATATATCAAGATAAAATATTGTAGTCAGGCAACATATGAGATGTGAATGGACAACATTTCATTCTGAAGTTGAGTTAATTTTCTCTTGCATCATCTCAAATAATGACCACCATTGATTTCAATAAATGTTGTTTTTTACGTGGTTGCGTCATATTTCTGTGGATACTTTCCTTTGAATCTTGGATCGATGCATGCTTAAAAATTTGAACAAACGGAGTACGCATTCCAGAAGTGCCCTCTGTGCTCCGTTTCGCATACTTTGATTTGGACTCATACTCCGACCCACCAGTGCTCCAACTTGCGTGCTCGGAACACGGTAGTATGCATTTTGAGAAATACCCTTTGTCTCAGCATCACTCTGTTGCCATAGAATTGCCCGTAATTGGTGACCCTGGTTAGGGATGAGTGCATAGATATTTTGGAAGTGACACAACAAACAAAAGCTTAGCAACAAAATCTAATCCTTTTTCCCCAAACTGAAGTGTTTTGATAATTTCTCAACAAAGCACTTCAATCTTAAGAAATGGTGCGGTTTTGCTTGGCGTGTGTCGGAATGTGTGTGCCCTGCTGCCCGCATATTTATATTAGGCTGCAATCGGTACAGGAAATGGAGAGCCGTTGCTTTGAAGTCCCTGCAGAGTCATGTTATTCTCCATCAGCAGAGAGACAAGGCGGCAGACCCCTAACCCCCTCCTCTGCCCCCCTCGCTCCTACCCAACAGACCGCCTAGCAGAAGGGAGAACAAGTGGCCATTAACACAGACAAACTCACCGTCTCCACAGTCGTGATGTTGTCATACTCAGGCCCATGTAATTGCATTTTTTTTGTAAGATGTGGTGAAATGTAAGATTTTTGTCCCTGTCTGTCTCCGTTGCTCTCTTACTCTCTCTCTCTCTTCCTCTCACCCCACCTTCCTCCTTCCCCTCTCTCCCTCCTCACCTTTCTTTCATGTTGGAATCTGGAGTGTGGCGATGAAATGAATTGGGTCACAGTTTAATAGTGATCTGGTGGGGTTCCTGTGGCTTGCCTGTGTCTGTTATGGAATGGGAACAGAGGCAGGGTGCTCCTATCACCTGGTGTGTCTGAAAATGAGGAGCGCTGAACCTCCAGTCTGTGGCATGGTGTAACTTCACGCTATCTGTACACCCCTCTCCGCTTTGCAAATCTATACTTTTTTTCACCCCCACCAATAATCTCCCTCCATGCCTTTAGACGGTTCAAAACATACTGCTGGAGATGAGTTCTGTCAGCTGTCTGACTGATGTGTGTAGGCTATGCTAGAGGAGCAGCTAGGCCTCCGACGGCTGTATGTAGTTTACTGAGTTAGTAAACCACTCGTGGGGTTACTCGGTATGGAACTCTGGTTCATCTCTGGCTCTAGAAGTGGTGCGTCCAAATGAAAACCCCTTGAGACCGAAACTTTTAAGTTGCCAGTTTACACTCAATATAATGGATTACCGTCTCTCTCTCTGTCTCTCTTTCCCTCCTCTTCCTCTCTCCTTCCTGGCTGTCCGATGTATGGTCCTGGGGAGGTAATGAACCAGGATTTGTGTCTGTGGTTTTGTGAAGGATTATTGGGCTCCCCCCTGCCTCCTCTCCCTCTCTTCTCCTCTTTTCTTCTGTTCTTCTTCCTTCCCCGGACCGAGCGGCCCAGGGCTCAGGGTCCCTGCCCTCCAAACCCATCCGTCTCCATCCCCCCATCCGCCAGACGGACGGTGTACAGGGGCACAGTCTCACCTCCAGACGAGGCCAAACCTCTCCTCTCTTCTGCCCTCCTCTCCTTCCCTCTATCCTGTCCTTCCACCCCCTCCTCTCTCCTCTGCCCCCTCCCTTCATGTGTCTTCCCTCTCTCTATTCTTTCCATAACCTGAGCAGTCACTGTTGACTGAGCCCCCTCCCCTCCAGACTGTGACTAGGTTCTGGGCGGGGCGGCCTGCTAGCTCTGCATGCTGGCAGGGGGCCTTGTGTGTGGAACTATGTTAATTAGCACAGGAGTCTGGAGGCCGAGATGTGTTATCTACTACCACAACACCCCCTCATCCTCTCTCCCACTCTCTATCTTCTCTCTCTCTCTCTCATTGTCACTCACTGTCTCTATCCCTCTCTCTCACCCTCCTCCTCTCTGAAGAGTGCTCACATCCTGTTGGCTTTGCCAGGTTTGTGGAGGATGTCAGTGCCAGCTGCCTCTGTATGGACCGCTGCCAGCTTCTCATATCTTCCGCCCATTACGTTGTTGTTATCCCCACGTTCACTCGTTTGTTTCCATCTATTTCCATGCATTTATCTGTTTGACTGAGTTTTTGTCTGTCAGGGCCAGTGTCTGTGTTGTTGCTGTCTTTCAGAGGCCGGTCTGTGGGGCGATAGCAATAGCTCTCTCTGGCACTCTGGTGTGGAGGCAGGCACCAAGGTCGGGCAGAGAGGATAGTGCCCAGGTCTGCAGTCTGCCCATCGTGCCATGCCAACTCTGCAGTCTGTGACTGGTGTGTTATACACAGAAAACACACTATAGCCCCATACGCTCCACAGCCACATTTGGCTTCTGCAATGGCCTGAAAAAAGGTCAAAGGCACAGGAATAGAATAGACAAAGAAAGCTTTATCTCCATAACACAATGACATCCGCTTTCATCTGATCTCATACAGAAATGAAACTCTCTCTGTACGGAAGTGCAGCCATTCAGCTTAGTCAGTCACCCCCCTTGATTGAGTTCTTCGCGGTATATGAGAATTTACCTAGACTGGGAATTCCAAAGTAACGTGTGAGACTGGAGTAGCCAAACACATTGTGCATGCTTCACTCTTTTGGAATGGATCTCATTCCATATGTTGGACCAGTAGTCTGTCGGCAGGGCCAGTACATCAGCTGATCCAGTCAGTCAGTTAGTCAATTAGTCAAGCTAGAGGGAGAGTTTAGTTTGTCTGCTATGTGTCTATGAGGTACTGAGCTGGCTCCCCCCAAAGTGAGCAATGTAAAACTAAAACTCCCCTGCACTTCGTTTGACCCTTGCCTCCTCTGAGGCACCGGTTAGAGCCAAGTGTGTAAAGCGGACACATGCCAGATAAAGATATGAAAAAAAGAGAACCTGTTCTCTATGTCTTTCTCTGTCTGTCTGCTCCCCGGTCCCAGTCTCACAGCAGCAGCACCCTGGCCTGCTTCATAGATTGAGCTCTGTTGGCCTTTAGCTTGTATCAATCAATCTACTCTGCTAATGTTTTATGAGCGACACACTCGGGCAAGGCAAATTGTGGCTTTAAACAGCTTGCATCCATTTCCATGTCATTAGTCGTCGTCCCCTGGTACAGTTGAGACAGACAGACAGACAGACAGACAGACAGACACCGTTAGTCCTAAAACCTCACCACCACCCTCCTTTAAAAAAAACTATTATCTACTGTGCTGCATACTCACCTTGCCCTCTACCCCACAATACAACACTACACACCAGAATAACCAAAACCTCACCACTTCTACAACCATAAATCCAACCCGTCTTCCCCAGCTATACAGACGGCCTCCCGACCCACCATATCTTCTGAAACATCTTCACTTTTTATACATTTTTGTCAAGTGCCACCCTAAGTAGCGCAGAGACCATCCCATAAAATAATATTAAAGGGTCTGTTATCCCCCCACTTAGCCAACTCTGCCTGAGCAAACAGAAAATTCAACAGCACACATTTGGCCTTTTCCTTATTCGAATACCTGTACCTCATTATAAACATCCCGACAGTAAACCCCACCCCCAACCTCTCACACAGACGTTCCAACAGAGACATTAATGGCATTAACCTGGCGCACACAGAAAACACATGATGCACAGTTTCACTCATGACACAGAAAGGACATCCCTGTCTTCACTCCCGGGTAGACCCGTGCCAACCAGCTATTAGTGACCAGGGCTCCATGTAGAACCCTCCACTGGAGGTCCCCTGACCGCCCCACATACCCCCTGCCACTGATGTACCTTCACTCCTGTTAGGCTCCTAATGTTCCTCACCTTAATGAGGAGGTTGTAGAGGTCTTTACCTCCCACCCCCTCAAACTCACACAGGCTTGGAGTGTTATAGGAATCTCTCCAGCAGCCTAAGAGATGTTAGTCCTGTTTGTTGTGCCAGGACTTCCGGGGTTTTCCACCCCTCTCCCTCCAGCATCTTCAGGTCACCCAGCCTTAGTCATCAGTCGCTTCTGCAGCGTGACCTGTTGAACTGATCTCAAAAGGATGGCTGGATTGTAGAATATAGGCTCCTCCCACAGCCCAGACTCCACACCCCCTTCTCATGTGGGCCTTAGCAGCTGCCAGGCCCTCAGCACTGCAGAGTACAAATCTGAGAGACCTGCTGTACTCAGCCTCTCCAGCCTCATGAGGAACAGCTGCCGGTCCAACCCTAATCCGCCAGCTCTCCTCAGCAGCGCGCATGCTGGTTACCTCCAGCCAACATCAGCATGGTACAGCAGTCTGTGCACCGCCTTTAGACGGAACGCAGCCACCCTGCTCTCCAGTTCCACCAGGCCTTGTCCTTCTTTGTGGACGGACATGTACAACACAGCCGCCCTCAGCCAGTGATGGCCCAACCAGAAAAAATCCACCAGCTGTCGTTGCAGGTCTGCGAGCGGACCGGGGGGGGGGGGGGGGGGGGGGGGTTGAGGACAGATTATGCCACAGGGAGGATGCCGCCAGGTTACAGCACCCTCCCTCTATATGACACTTGGGACAGGAGCCACCTCCACATGGCCAGTCTTGACACCACTGCCTTTGACAGCCCCTCCCAGTTCTTTCTGACTCACCTTTCCAAGCCCAGGTACACCCCCAAAATGTTAAGCCCTTCACAACCCCACTGCAAACCCCCTGGAAGCAGAGGGGGGCCCCCACATAACAGAGCTTTGCTGTTGCCCCAGTTCACCTTAGCCAACAATGCTGCCTCGCACACCTTCACAGTAGTCTCTAGTGCCGCATATCCTCCCCATCTCTGACCATCACAGAAATGTAATCTGCATACGCCGACACTGCTATGCCTGTCAACACACCCATGCTTGTCCAGCACACTCCCTGCAGTCTCCTGCGTAGGAGGTCCAAAAAAGGCTCAATGGCTAGTGTATATAACTGCCCCGATAGAGGGCATCCTTGTCTAATGCCCCGTCTCACCCAGACTGGCCTACTGAGCCTCCCTCCCACCTTGACCATACATGACGCCCTAGTATAGAGCATCTTCACTCAGGCCAAAAACCTTTCCTCAAACCCAAACATCACATTAAACAGATGGTGGTTAAACATTAAACACTCATGGTCCACTCTATTGAAAGCCTTCTCTTGGTCTGAATAGACCCGTCCAAAGTTCACATGAGAAACTCTCCACAAGTCCAACATGTCCCTGAGAAAGGCCGCTGAATGCAGACCAGGCTCTCAAGAGAAGACAGAAAACAAATCAAATTTTGATAAACTCCCATATCTACTGGGTGAAATACCACAGTGTGCAGCACAGCAGCACGTTTTGTGACCTGTTGCCCCAAGAAAAGGGCAACCAGTGAAGACAAACACTATTGTAAATACAACCTAATATCTGTTTATTTATTTTCCCTTTTGTACTTTAACTATTTGCACATCGTTACAACACGGTATATCGACATAATATGACATTTGAAATGTCTTTATTCTTTTGGAACTTGTGTAATGTTTACTGTTAATTTTTAACCATTTCATTTGCTTTGGCAATGTAAAGATATATTTCCCATGGGGGGAGAGCAACAGACTGATTAGAGCTCCAACTCTACAGGTTGCCGGCTTGGCTTGCTAGTGGTCCTCGGCTCTAGGGCTTTCTCAGAGATGTGTTTCAGATATCCTCTTACTGACGTGCCACTTTGATACTGTTGTTTAAGCTTGTGAATTCTCCATTAGGGATGTGTCTTGTTCTATAGGCCCCCCGCTGTCCCGATACTGATACTCCTCAGAGACAAGAGGAGGAGTTAGAGAGGAACGTTTTTTCTGATCTCACTCTGTCTCACTGAGAACCATCTGTCTGGGACCAGCTAGCATTCAGCATGCCGTACGTTTGCACTTACAAATATATACATTTCACACAGAGTGTTTGAAAGAGTCATGCCACTAGCTGAGACATGTTGCCAGGAGACGGAGTGAAAGAGAGTACTGATTGGAGAGGGTAGACTAATGGAGTGAAGCCGTGAAGCAGCAGCAGTCAACTGTTCCCTCTGGCTTATATGGCTGTGTTAGATTTCCATGACACTGGATGTCATTGGTTGAATGAGATGTGTTCATGCTACAGGATTGGATGAGTGAGCATCCCTCTTCGCCCATTTGATATCACAGAGAGAAGACTTTAGAGCCACAAACTGTGGCATGGATCGCCCTGCACGGGTCACTTCCACATCACATAACGAGAGCTCGGAGTTCAACTACCAGCCCTGTCAGATTAAAGATAGAGATATGTGCTTTCATTCCGTCTTGTTGATACAAAGTTTATGTTTGTTGCCAATTAAGTGTGTGTGGTAAGTTCCTTAAATATGCACTATGCAGAAATCGCTCCGCCATTTCCTGGTTGCTAAAATTCAAATAATTTGCCTAATATCAGTTTTTGTGACATATCAAGCAAGTATAGTGTAGAGAGTCATTGTACCATCTAAACTGCTGTGAAATATATTTTCCATTACCAAACATATTGTACTTTATAGGTTTGATGCTGGTGTACAAAACCGAAAGTAAAATACGCAAAAAGAAAACAGAAGCACGGAAAGCATATTAATAGCGCACATAGAACAGATCTACCACATCTTAGACTTGATTTCAATGTGAATGACAGATCTATAACATATTTCTATGTGACTTGTTACACTCATGTTACACTCATGGGAATTGGCCTATATGGATAGGGCCAAACAGATTTTTTTCTAAAAGAAGAACTATAAAAAGCATATGCATACCATGGTAGCAATTGAAAGAGAACACAGTGTTGTGTCACCTGACACAACACTGAATCCAAACATTACACTGATTTTATGTGCATTTTACATTTACTGTACTTTTCACAGCATTTGTCAACAACAAAATCTGAAAATACTCTGGAGACTTTCAGTAACAATAAGAGTATGACCTTTTGAAGTAGGTGCAAGATGTGAAAAAATGATTACAAGTTGTTTACGCAATCCAAAAACATTTCATTTATAAATCACAATCTGGGTCAGGTGGGCATGATGTGAAAGCGTATTATATTTCCAACATGACTCGCTAAGTTCTAAAATACGATCTTACAGTTTAAGGCTTTCAGAAGGCACTTCAGACAAACAGAATGTCATTTGGTGCGCATAGATTGGAGTCATGAGTGTCTTCAAGTGCATGTTCTGTGGATAATACTCTTCACAATATGGCCAACATAGGCTCATTCTGTTCAGGACAACCTAGGGTATAACACATGTCATTCTTGTAACTGTGGACCATAAATGTTGATACTGTAATTTGCATTAGTTTTCCAATATGGAAATGTGAAGTGCACATTTGGACTCATGGGTGTGTGGTTTGCTTGTATGACATCAAAGCGGTATAAATTATAATCCTTAACGTCTCATCTTTCAGAACACATTGACTCCTCCTGATTTACAGCATTTCCCTCACTCAGACATCAACAAACGTATATACAGTGGGGCAAAAAAGTATTTAGTCAGCCACCAATTGTGCAAGTTCACCCACTAGCGCTGTATTGGTTTGAACTTGAGCACCGCGCATGACAAGAGGATGCCCCTATCCCTCCTGCTAATTGGGCTACTTACAGTGGGGCAAAAACCGTATTTAGTCAGCCACCAATTGTGCAAGTTCTCCCACTTAAAAAGATGAGAGAAGCCTGTAATTTTCATTATAGGTACACTTCAACTATGACAGACAAAATTAGAAAAAAAATCCAGAAAATCACATTGTAGGATTTATAATTTATTTATTTGCAAATTATGGTGGAAAAGAAGTATTTGGTCAATAACAAAAGTTTATCTCAATACTTTGTTATATACCCTTTGTTGGTAATGACAGAGGTCAAAACATTTCTATAAGTCTTCACAAGGTTTTCACACACTGTTGCTGGTATTTTGTCCCATTCCTCCATGCAGATCTCCTCTAGAGCAGAGATGTTTTGGGGCTGTTGCTGGGCAACACAGACTTTCAACTCCCTCCAAAGATTTTCTATGGGGTTGAGATCTGGAGACTGGCTAGGCCACTCCAGGACCTTGAAATGCTTCTTACGAAGTCACTCCTTCGTTGCCCGGGCGGTGTGTTTGGGATCATTGTCATGCTGAAAGACCCAGACACGTCATCTTCAATGCCCTTGCTGGTGGAAGGAGGTTTTCACTCAAAATCTCACGATACATGGCCCCATTCATTCTTTCCTTTACACAGATGAGTCGTCCTGGTCCCTTTGCAGAAAAACAGCCCCAAAGCATGATGTTTCCACCCCCATGCTTCACAGTAGGTATGGTGTTCTTTGGATGCAACTCAGCATTCTTTGTCCAGCCGACTATCCCCCGTCACTACTCCTTCTCTCTGCTGTGAAATTAAATTGCTTTCTCGTTTGTTGAAGATTTACTTGTTGCTGCCCTGTACTACTCGGGAAGTGAGACTCCAAATGGCTGAAAGTTCTCAAAACCACTGGAGATTTGTGTATTGGGGGAGCAAAGAGAAATAAAGGAAAATAGCTTTTATTTTTTTCAATACTTTTTTCAACACAAATTAATTCTGGCAAGTTGTTGCTTTACATTAAAGCATGACGTTGCCATGGGAGCAGCGGGCACATTGTAGCGTTGGGTACCACGAACAAAAACTACTGCCCACCTATATCCTGTAGGCTTTTTCAGGGGTTGAAATCAGTAATTTCAGAGTAGTCCTACATAGGTTTTCAGAGTGATAGTTATTTATAAACGCCCATGTTCCCCAGTGTGATATGTTCTTATCCTTTCATGTGATCTCTCTCCTTCACATTTTAAAAAGGGAGAATAATCTGCATCTCTGCATCATTTGGAATAATCCCACATTTTGTAAAAATCAAGAACGTTTCTCTCAAGAGTTGAAATGAGGCCTTTATGAACATTACTCGTATAATCCCACCACCCTCTCTCTCTCTCGCTCTCTCGCTCCCTCCCTCTCTCTCTCTCTGTCTGTCTGTCTGTCTGTCTGTGTCTCTCTCTCGGTCTGTGTCTGTCTCTCTGTGTCTGTCTCTCTCTGTGTCTGTCTCTCTCTGTCTCTCTCTCTCTGTCGCTCTCTCTCTGTCGCTCTCTCCCTGTCTCTCTCTCTGTCTGTGTCTGTCTCTCTCTGTCTGTGTCTGTCTGTGTCTGTCTCTCTCTGTCGCTCTCTCTCTGTCGCTCTCTCTCTCTGTCGCTCTCTCTCTGTCGCTCTCTCCCTGTCTCTCTCTCTGTCTGTCTGTCTCTCTCTGTCTGTGTCTGTCTGTGTCTGTCTCTCTCTGTGTCGCTCTCTCTCTGTCGCTCTCTCTCTGTCGCTCTCTCTCTGTCACTCTCTCCCTGTCTCTCTCTCTGTCTCTCTCTGTCTCTCTCGCTCTGTCTCTCTCTCTCGCTCTCTGTTGCTCTCTCTCTCCCGCTCTCTCGCTCTGTCGCGCTCTCTCTCTCTCGCTCTCTGTTGCTCTCTCTCTCCCGCACTCTCGCTCTGTCTCTCTCTCGCTCTCTGTTGCTCTCTCTCTCTCTCTCTCTCCCGCACTCTCGCTCTGTCGCTCTCTCTCTCGCTCTCTCTCTCTCCCACTCTCTCTGTCTCGCTCTCTCGGTCTCTCTCTCTCTCGCTCTCTCGCTCTCTCTCTCTCTCTCCCGCACTCTCGCTCTGTCTCTCTCTCTCGCTCTCTGTTGCTCTCTCTCTCTCCCACTCTCTCTGTCTCTCTCTCTCGCTCTCTCGCTCTCTCGGTCTCTCTCTCTCTCGCTCTCTCTCTCGCTCTCTCTCTCTCTCTCACTGTCTCTCTCTCTCTCGCTCTCTCTCACTCTCCCGCACTCTCGCTCTGTCTCTCTCTCGCTGTTGCTCTCTCTCTCTCTCTCTCTCTCTCTCTCTCCCGCTCTCTCGCTCTCTCCCGCTCTCTGCCTCTCTCTCTCTCCCGAACCTCGCTCTCTCTCGCTCTCTCTCTCTCTGACTCTGTCACTGTCGCTCCCCCTTTCTCTTTCGCTCTCTCTTACTCGCTGTCTCGATCACTAGCTGTCTCTCGCTCTCTCTCTTTTTCTCAATTCAATTTCAAGTGAAATACAGTGCCTTGCGAAAGTATTCGGCCCCCTTGAACTTTGCGACCTTTTGCCACATTTCAGGCTTCAAACATAAAGATATAAAACTGTATTTTTTTGTGAAGAATCAACAACAAGTGGGACACAATCATGAAGTGGAACGACATTTATTGGATATTTCAAACTTTTTTAACAAATCAAAAACTGAAAAATTGAGCGTGCAAAATTATTCAGCCCCCTTAAGTTAATACTTTGTAGCGCCACCTTTTGCTGCGATTACAGCTGTAAGTCGCTTGGGGTATGTCTCTATCAGTTTTGCACATCGAGATACTGAATTTTTTTCCCATTCCTCCTTGCAAAACAGCTCGAGCTCAGTGAGGTTGGATGGAGAGCATTTGTGAACAGCAGTTTTCAGTTCTTTCCACAGATTCTCGATTGGATTCAGGTCTGGACTTTGACTTGGCCATTCTAACACCTGGATATGTTTATTTTTGAACCATTCCATTGTAGATTTTGCTTTATGTTTTGGATCATTGTCTTGTTGGAAGTCAAATCTCCGTCCCAGTCTCAGGTCTTTTGCAGACTCCATCAGGTTTTCTTCCAGAATGGTCCTGTATTTGGCTCCATCCATCTTCCCATCAATTTTAACCATCTTCCCTGTCCCTGCTGAAGAAAAGCAGGCCCAAACCATGATGCTGCCACCACCATGTTTGACAGTGGGGATGGTGTGTTCAGCTGTGTTGCTTTTACGCCAAACATAAAGTTTTGCATTGTTGCCAAAAAGTTCAATTTTGGTTTCATCTGACCAGAGCACCTTCTTCCACATGTTTGGTGTGTCTCCCAGGTGGCTTGTGGCAAACTTTAAACAACACTTTTTATGGATATCTTTAAGAAATGGCTTTCTTCTTGCCACTCTTCCATAAAGGCCAGATTTGTGCAATATACGACTGATTGTTGTCCTATGGACAGAGTCTCCCACCTCAGCTGTAGATCTCTGCAGTTCATCCAGAGTGATCATGGGCCTCTTGGCTGCATCTCTGATCAGTCTTCTCCTTGTATGAGCTGAAAGTTTAGAGGGACGGCCAGGTCTTGGTAGATTTGCAGTGGTCTGATACTCCTTCCATTTCAATATTATCGCTTGCACAGTGCTCCTTGGGATGTTTAAAGCTTGGGAAATATTTTTGTATCCAAATCCGGCTTTAAACTTCTTCACAACAGTATCTCGGACCTGCCTGGTGTGTTCCTTGTTCTTCATGATGCTCTCTGCGCTTTTAACGGACCTCTGAGACTATCACAGTGCAGGTGCATTTCTACGGAGACTTGATTACACACAGGTGGATTGTATTTATCATCATTAGTCATTTAGGTCAACATTGGATCATTCAGAGATCCTCACTGAACTTCTGGAGAGAGTTTGCTGCACTGAAAGTAAAGGGGCTGAATAATTTTGCACGCCCAATTTTTCAGTTTTTGATTTGTTCAAAAAGTTTGAAATATCCAATAAATGTCGTTCCACTTCATGATTGTGTCCCACTTGTTGTTGATTCTTCACAAAAAAATACAGTTTTATATCTTTATGTTTGAAGCCTGAAATGTGGCAAAAGGTCGCAAAGTTCAAGGGGGCCGAATACTTTCGCAAGGCACTGTAGATAATAAACACAAGTGAAATAAACAATAAAACATAAATAGTAAACATTACACTCACAAATGTTCCAAAATAATAAAGACATTTCAAATATATAGTGTTGTAATGATGTGCAAATAGTTAAAGTACAAAAGAGAAAATAAATAAACATAAATATGGGTTGTATTTACAATGGTGTTTGTTCTTCACTGGTTGCCCTTGTGGCAACAGGTCACAAATCATGCTGCTGTGATGGCACACTGAGGTGTTTCACCCAGTAGATATGAGAGTTTATCAAAATTGAATTTGTTTTCAAATTCTTTGTGTGTCTGTAATCTAAGGGAAATATGTGTCTCTAATATGGTCATACATTTGGCAGGAGGTTAGGAAGTGCAGCTCAGTTTCCACCTCATTTTGTGGGCAGTGTGCCTGTCTTCTCTTGAGAACCAGGTCTGCCTACGCTGGCCTTTCTCAATAGCAAGGCTATGCTCACTGAGTCTCTACATACTCAAAGCTTTCCTTAATTTTGGGTCAATCACAGTGGTCAGGTATTCTGCCACTGTGTAGCATTCTATTTTGCTCAGTTTCTTTTTGTAAATTCTTTTCAATGTGTCAAGTACTTATCTTTTTGTTTTCTCATGATTTTGGTTGGTTCTAATTGTGTTGCGGTCCTGGGGCTCTGTGGGGTCTGTTTCTGTTTGTGAACAGAGACCCAGGACCAGCTTGCTTAAGGGACTCTTCTCCAGGGTCATCTCTCTGTAGGTGATGGCTTTGTTATGGAAGGTTTGGAAATGGCTTCCTTTTAGGTGGTTGTAGAATTTAACGTCTCTTTTCTGGATTTTGAAATGAGCGTGTATCGGCCTAATTCTGCTCTGTATGCATTATTTGGTGTTTTAGGGGGATATTTTTGCAGAATTCTGTATGCAGTCTCTCAATTTGGTGTTTGTCACATTTTGTGAATTCTTGGTTGGTGACTGATTCAAGTATTTTTAGCCAAATCCTAATTGGTATGTCGAATTGTATGTTAATTTTGGTGGCATAGAAGGCCCTTCTTGCCTTGTCTCTCTGATCGTTCACAGCTTTGTGGAAGTTACCTGTGGTGCTGATGTTTTGGCCAATGTATGTATAGTTTTTGTGTGTGCTCTAGGGCAACGGTGTCTAGATGGAATTTGTATTTGTGGTCCTGGTAACTGGACCTTTTTTGGATCACCATTATTTTTTGTCTTATTGAGATTTACTCTGAGGGTCCAGGTCTGACAGAATCTGTGCAGAATATATAGGTGCTGCTGTAGGCCCTCCTTGGTTGGGGAGAGAAGCACCAGATCATCAGCAAACAGTAGACATTTGACTTCAGATTCTAGTAGGGTGAAGCCTGGTGCTGCAGACTGTTCACTATTACAGTGAAACATTTTGTCCAGGAAATTGTTTACAAGGGAATACATTTGTTGTTGCCTAAATGTTTTTTTGGTAGATTTCCTCAATACTTTTCTTCTATCTATAGGATTTCTTCTTATTATTAATCTCTCTCTCTCTGACGCTCACTCGCTCTGTCTCTCTCTCTCTGTCACTCTCACTCTCTGTCACACTTTTTCTCTCCCCCACTCTCTTTCGCTCTCTCTCACACTCTCTCTCTCGCTCTTTCTTTCGTTCTTTCTCCCGATCTCGCGCTCTTGCTTTCTCTCACATTCTCTCTCTCTCTCTGTCGCCCTTTCTTTCTTTCTCTCTCTCTCTCTCTCTCTCTCTCTCTCTCTCTCTCTCTCTTTTTTTTTCTTTCTCTCTCTTTTTCTTTCCTTTGCTCTTTCTCACTCTCTCTGTCACTTTCTCTTTCTCTCGCACTGTCTGTCACTCTTGCTCCTCTCTCTGTCACTCTCTTTCTCTGTCATGCTCTCTCTTTCTCTCACTCTCTCGTTCCTCCTCTGTCTCTATTTCTCTCTTTCTTTCTCTCTCTCTTTCTCCTTCTCTCGCGCTCTGTTACTTTCTCGCTCTCTGTCGCTTTCTTTCTCTCTCTTTCTCCTTCTCTCGCTTGCTCTCTCTCTCGGTCACTCTATCGCGCTCCCTCTCTCTTTCTCACTCTCTCTCCAGCTAGCATCAAACTGAGGCGGTGCTCATCACTTCCTGTTGAACGCGGAACGAGGGAGAGCTCGGTTTGGTGTTTTAGAAGGTTTTGAAAGTCTATTGAAAGAGTTTGGTTACTAGCTACCTGGATCCCGCGGTTGGCACCAGTTGCTGGGACCGCTACTATCTGTCCAGTGATCCTGGTCTGAGGAGATGGTTGGCATAGCCTAGTTGCTAGTTAGCTGCCTATCAAGTTAGCAGGTTTTTTTGAGGGCTTAATTGCAGCCTGTGACACGGCTAGCTATTGTGGCTGGGAACACGGATTGTCCCGGGCTTCTGGCTGTCTAGATCCCTGCTGTTTGTTGTTGTTGTTTTCTTCCCTGTGACCTGCCCTGTCTGGAACTGCGAGAAGTACGTTGCTACCATGACAAAGACTAAAGCCGGCAAGAGTACCATTGAGAACAGTGGTGTCTCTCTATCACAGGTGAAGGATCTTTTAAACAAACAAACATAGTTATACAAGCAGTTGTTACAACAACAAGAAAATAGCTCAAGTGTTTTGTCCAAATACTGGTGGAGTCAACTAATAAAATAATGGACAACCTGGCCAGAGAGGTCCAGGGCCTAAAGAACAGTTTGCAGTTCTCCCAGGGTCAGCTCAATAAGTTTAAACAGGAAAACGGCAAGATGACAGCTATCTGGAAGTCATTGAGAGAGGACATCAGTTCTGTATGTGAATCCATGATAAAAATGACGAAGAAATCTGATTATCTCGAGGGACAATCAAGGGGGAACAACATGGTTGTGGATGGAATTGCAGAATCTGCAAATGAGACCTGGATGGAATCTAAGGACAAAGTGAGGCAAATGATCTTGGAGAAACTGAAAATGGACCACAGGAAACGTGGAGCACCCTCACAGGACTGGAAAACCCACCACTGGCCCAGGTGACAGGCCCAAGCCGATAGTGGTCAAGTTCCTGAGGTTCAATGACATGGTAGCTGTTCTGGAAAGAGCCTATAACTTGAGATGAACGTTTATCATCCTCAATGAGGACTATCCTGAAGTGCGTCAGGAGAGGAAAGAACTTATCTCAGCCATAAAAGCTTTCAGAGCTCGTGGGGACGTTGCTTACATCCGCTGACAGGCTTATTGTCCACCCTCCCTCCCTAAATCCTGGATGGGATGTGAGAGCGAAGCCTATGGGTTCGTAGCTTTAACCCCGCAGAACACACACACTCTTACACACACCAACTGATTAATGGACTGCTGAATGTATATATTTGTTTCACATGCTTTGTTGACTCTTTTCCATATTATGTCTATCTCTGATAAACTACCCAGGAAAGGGCTTAAAATAGCCCATGTTAATATGTAGCCTTAGAAATACAGTGAAGGAAATCAATAACTTGCTAACATCAAATAAAATGCACATAAAATAAACATCCTCTAACTGTAAACTGCGTTTATTTTCAGCAAATTTAACATGTGTAAATATTTAAATGAACATAAGATTCAACAACTGAGACATAAACTGAACAAGTTCCACAGACATATGACTAACAGAAATTGAATCATGTGTCCCTGAAAAAAGGGGGGGTCGATATCAAAAGTAACCGTCAGTATCTGTTGTGGCCACCAGCTGCATTAAGTACTGCAGTGCATCTCCTCCTCATGGACTGCACCAGATTTGCCAGTGTTTGCTGTGAGATGTTACCCCACTCTTCCACCAAGGCACCTGCAAGTTCCTGTCATTCCTGTCTTGCAGGAATTCACGCACAGAACGAGCAGTATGGCTGGTGGCATTGTCGTGATGGAGGGTCATGTCAGGATGAGCCTGCATGAAGGGTACCACATGAGGGAGGAGAATGTCTTCCCTGTAACGCACAGCATTGAGATTGCCTGCAATGACAACAAGCTCAGTCCAATGATGCTGTGACACACCGCCCCAGACCATGACGGACACTCCACCTCCAAATCGATCCCGCTCCAGAGTACAGGCCTCGGTGTAACGCTCATTCCTTCGACGATAAACACAAATCCGACCATCTCCCCTAGTGAGACAAAATCACGACTCGTCAGTGAAGCGCACTCTTTGCCAGTCCTGCCTGGTCCAGCGACGTTGGGTTTGTGCCCATAGGTGACGTTGTTGCCGGTGATGTCTGGTGAGGATCTGTCTTAAAACAGGTCTACAAGCCCTCAGTCCAGCCTCTCTCAGCCTATTGCGGACAGTCTGAGCACTGATGGAGGGATTGTGCGATCCTGGTGGAACTTGGGCAGTTGTTGTTTCCATTCTGTACCTGTCCCGCAGGTGTGATGTTCTGATGGGAAACAGTGTTTAAACCCTTTACAATGAAGATGTGTGAAATGATTTGGATTTTTACAAATTATCTTTGAAAGACAGGGTCCTGAAAAAGGGACGTTTATTTTTTGCTGAGTTTATTAGCCATTTCTGAGACTCACTTAGATAATTCATTTGATGGTACAGCAGTAGCAATACAAGGATATAACATCTATAGAAGAGACAGGAATGATTATGAGGGAGGTGTTGCTGTATATATTCAGAGCCGTATCCCTGTAATGCTTAGAGAATATTTTATGTCAAGTGTTATTGAAGTGTTGTGGTTGCAGGTTTGTCTGGCACACCTATAGCCTTTTCTTTTGGGGTGTTGCTATAGGCCACCAAGTGCTAACAGTCGGTATCTAAATAATATGTGTGAAATGCTTGATAGTGTATGTGATGTAAACAGAGATCTACTTTCTTGGGGACCTGAATATTGACTGGTTTTCATCAAGCTGTCTGCTCAGAACATGCTTCTCACTGTAACCAGTGCCTATAATCTGTTTCAGATTATTAATCAATTTACCAGGGTGTTTACAAACACTACATGAAGATACTTTTCACGTATTGATCACATTTTTACTAATACTATAGAACTTTGTTCTAAAGATGTATCTGTACCCATTAGATGCAGTGATCACAATGGTGACTATATCCAAGTTCCAAAATCTGGGCCTAAAATTGTGTTTAAGAGATCAGAGCAAATATTTTGCTGTGACTCTTATGTGGATGATATTAAAATATTTGTTGGTCTGATGTGATTCATAAGGAGCATCCAGATGCTGCACTTGATGCATTTATGAAATTGCTTCTTCCAATTATTGATAAACGTGCACCTGTTAAGAAACTGACTGAATTGAATTGAAAAACTGTATGGTTGAAAGAGATGGGGCAAAAGGAGTGGCTAAAAAAGTCTGACTGGCTGATTTACTGCAAATTGAGAAATTATGTAACTAAACTCAAAAAAATTAAGAAACTGTTATGAACACAGGATCGATCATATAAAGAATGATGGAAAAGACCTTCGGAGTACTTTAAATGAAATGATTGGTAGAAAGACAAATTCAATCCATCTTTAGTCACAAAAACATTTGATGTTACTAATTATCAACTTGCTGCCAGCTCTTAGCAAATGGTGTTTGACCAAATACAATGCTATTTCTCTGTAAATAAATTAACCACAGATGTTCAGCATCCTTATAGAGAAGGAAGGGCACTCAACATATACTGCACTGACACAAATGACTGATGATTGGTTAAAAGAAATTGATAATAAGAAGATTGTGGGAGCTGTACTATTAGAGTTCAGTGTAGCCTTAGATATTATTGACCATAAACTGAAAATTAGGTGTTATGGCTTTTCAACCTCTGCCGTATCGGGAATTCAGAGCTTTCTATCTAGTAGAACTCACAGGGTTTTATTTAATGGAAGCTTCTCTAATGTCAAACATGTAAAGTGTGGTGTACCGCAGGGCAGCTCTCAAGGCCCTCTACACATTACTAATTTATATTTTTACCAATGACATGTCACTGGCACTAAACAAAGCATGTGTGTCCATGTATGCTGATGATTCAACCATATATGCACCAGCAATAATAATAATAGATAATTAAGTCACTGAAACCCTTCACAAAGAGTTAGTCTGTTTTCTAATTGGTGGCCAGTAATAAACTGGTCCTGAACATCTTTAAAGCGAAGATAATTATATTTGGTACAAATCATTCCCTACGTTCCAGACCTCAGCTGAATCTGGTAATGAATGGTGTGGCTGTTGAACAAGTTGAGAATACTAAATTACTTGGTGTAACCTTAGATTGTAAACCTTCATGGTCAAAACATACAGATTCAATGGTTGTAAAGATGGGGAGAGTTCTGGACGTAATAAAGAGATGCTCTGCTTTTTTGACATCACACTCTGGCTCTAATTTGATCTTATTTTGATTATTGTCCAGTCATATGGTCAAGTGCTGCAAAGAATGACCTAGTTAAGCTGCAGCTGGCCCAGAACAGAGTAGCACGTCTTGCTCTTCATTGCAATCAGAGGGCTAATAGTAATACTATGCATGCCAGTCTCTCTTGGCTAAGAGTTGAAGAAAGACTGACTTCTTGTTTTAATAAGAAACATTAATGTAATGAAAATTCCAAATAGTTTGCATAGTCAACTTACACACAGCACTGACACACACATTTACCCCACCTGACATGCCACCAGGGGTCTTTTCACAGTCAAGGAAACGTACAGTATTATAAAGGGCAATGAGTGCATGAAACTCACTTCCACTTTATACAGTGCAAGTGAACAGCAAATCTGGTTTCAAAAACAAAGAAAGCAACACCTCACAGCACAACGCCTCTTGTTGTGACCTAGTTGTTGTGTGTATGTACTGACATGTATGTGTAACTGATAGATGTGCGCACACACACTAAATGTTAATGTTTTTAAAAGTATTTTTCGTTTTGTGTCGGACCCAAGTAAGTCTCGCTGTTGCCATTGGCGTTGGCTAATGGAGATTCTAATAAATATATATTTTTTAAATCTCTCTCTCTCGCTCTCTCTGTCGCTCTCTCTGTCACGCTCTCTCTCTCTCTCTGTCACGCTCTCTCTCTCTCTCTCTCTCTGTCACGCTCTCTCTCTCTCTCTGTCACGCTCTCTCTCTCTCTCTCTCTCTGTCACGCTCTCTCTCTCTCTGTCACGCTCTCTCTCTCTCTCTCTCTGTCACGCTCTCTCTCTCTCTCTCTCTCTCACGCTCTCTCTCTCTCTCTCACGCTCTCTCTCTGTCTCTCGCTCTCTCTCTGTCTCTCGCTCTCTCTCTGTCTCTCTCTGTCTCTGTCTCTTTCTCTCTGTCTCTGTCTCTCTCTCTCTGTCTCTCTCTCTCTCTCTCTGTCTCTCGCTCTCTCTCTGTCTCTCTCTGTCTCAGTCTCTCTCTCTCTCTGTCTCTCTCTCTGTCTCTCGCTCTCTCTCTGTCTCTCGCTCTCTCTCTGTCTCTCTCTGTCTCTGTCTCTTTCTCTCTGTCTCTGTCTCTCTCTCTCTGTCTCTCGCTCTCTCTCTGTCTCTCTCTGTCTCAGTCTCTCTCTCTCTCTGTCTCTCTCTCTGTCTCTCTCTGTCTGTCTCTCGCTGTCTCTCTGTCTCTCTCGCTCTCTCTGTCTCTGTCTCTGTCTCTCTCTCTCTCTCTCTCTCTCTCAATTCAATTCAATTCAATTCAAGGGCTTTATTGGCATGGGAAACATGTGTTAACATTGCCAAAGCAAGTGAGGTAGACAACATACAAAGTGAAAATATAAAGTGAAAAACAACAAAAATTAACAGTAAACATTACACATACAGAGGTTTCAAAACAGTAAAGACATTACAAATGTCATATTATATATATATATACAGTGTTTTAACAATGTACAAATGGTTAAAGGACACAAGATAAAATAAATAAGCATAAATATGGGTTGTATTTACAATGGTGTGTGTTCTTCACTGGTTGCCCTTTTCTCGTGGCAACAGGTCACAAATCTTGCTGCTGTGATGGCACACTGTGGAATTTCACCCAGTAGATATGGGAGTTTTTCAAATTTGGATTTGTTTTCGAATTCTTTGTGGATCTGTGTAATCTGAGGGAAATATGTCTCTCTAATATGGTCATACATTGGGCAGGAGGTTAGGAAGTGCAGCTCAGTTTCCACCTCATTTTGTGGGCAGTGAGCACATAGCCTGTCTTCTCTTGAGAGCCATGTCTGCCTACGGCGGCCTTTCTCAATAGCAAGGCTATGCTCACTGAGTCTGTACATAGTCAAAGCTTTCCTTAATTTTGGGTCAGTCACAGTGGTCAGGTATTCTGCCGCTGTGTACTCTCTGTTTAGGGCCAAATAGCATTCTAGTTTGCTCTGTTTTTTTGTTAATTCTTTCCAATGTGTCAAGTAATTATCTTTTTGTTTTCTCATGATTTGGTTGGGTCTAATTGTGCTGTTGTCCTGGGGCTCTGTAGGGTGTGTTTGTGTTTGTGAACAGAGCCCCAGGACCAGCTTGCTTAGGGGACTCTTCTCCAGGTTCATCTCTCTGTAGGTGATGGCTTTGTTATGGAAGGTTTGTGAATCACTTCCTTTTAGGTGGTTGTAGAATTTAACGGCTCTTTTCTGGATTTTGATAATTAGTGGGTATCGGCCTAATTCTGCTCTGCATGCATTATTTGGTGTTCTACGTTGTACACGGAGGATATTTTTGCAGAATTCTGCGTGCAGAGTCTCAATTTGGTGTTTGTCCCATTTTGTGAAGTCTTGGTTGGTGAGCGGACCCCAGACCTCACAACCATAAAGGGCAATGGGCTCTATGACTGATTCAAGTATTTTTAGCCAAATCCTAATTGGTATGTTGAAATTTATGTTTCTTTTGATGGCATAGAATGCCCTTCTTGCCTTGTCTCTCAGATCGTTCACAGCTTTGTGGAAGTTACCTGTGGCGCTGATGTTTAGGCCAAGGTATGTATAGTTTTTTGTGTGCTCTAGGGCAACAGTGTCTAGATTGAATTTGTATTTGTGGTCCTGGTGACTGGACCTTTTTTGGAACACCATTATTTTGGTCTTACTGAGATTTACTGTCAGGGCCCAGGTCTGACAGAATCTGTGCATAAGATCTAGGTGCTGCTGTAGGCCCTCCTTGGTTGGTGACAGAAGCACCAGATCATCGGCAAACAGCAGACATTTGACTTCGGATTCTAGCAGGGGGAGGCCGGGTGCTGCAGACTTTTCTAGTGCCCGCGCCAATTCGTTGATATATATGTTGAAGAGGGTGGGGCTTAAACTGCATCCCTGTCTAACCCCACGACCCTGTGTGAAGAAATGTGTGTGTTTTTTGCCAATTTTAACCGCACACTTGTTCTTTGTGTACATGGATTTTATAATGTCGTATGTTTTACCCCCAACACCACTTTCCATCAGTTTGTATAGCAGACCCTCATGCCAGATTGAGTCGAAGGCTTTTTTGAAATCAACAAAGCATGAGAAGACTTTGCCTTTGTTTTGGTTTGTTTGGTTGTCAATTAGGGTGTGCAGGGTGAATACATGGTCTGTTGTACGGTAATTTGGTAAAAAGCCAATTTGACATTTGCTCAGTACATTGTTTTCATTGAGGAAATGTACGAGTCTGCTGTTAATAATAATGCAGAGGATTTTCCCAAGGTTACTGTTGACACATATTCCACGGTAGTTATTGGGGTCAAATTTGTCTCCACTTTTGTGGATTGGGGTGATCAGTCCTTGGTTCCAAATATTGGGGAAGATGCCAGAGCTAAGTATGATGTTAAAGAGTTTTAGTATAGCCAATTGGAATTTGTTGTCTGTATATTTGATCATTTCATTGAGGATACCATCAACACCACAGGCCTTTTTGGGTTGTAGGGTTTTTATTTTGTCCTGTAACTCATTCAATGTAATTGGATAATCCAGTGGGTTCTGGTAGTCTTTAATAGATGATTCTAAGATCTGTATTTGATCATGTATATGTTTTTGCTCTTTATTCTTTGTTATAGAGCCAAAAAGATTGGAGAAGTGGTTTACCCATACATCTCCATTTTGGATAGATAATTCTTCTTGTTGTTGTTTGTTTAGTGTTTTCCAATTTTCCCAGAAGTGGTTAGAGTCTATGGATTCTTCAATTGCATTGAGCTGATTTCTGACATGCTGTTCCTTCTTTTTCCGTAGTGTATTTCTGTATTGTTTTAGTGATTCACCATAGTGAAGGCGTAGAAGGCGTAGGCGTCTCTGTCACGCTCTCTCTCTCTCTATCTCTGTCACGCTCTCGCTCTCTCTCTCTCTCTCTCTCTCTCTCTCACGCACTCTCTCTCTCACTCTCTCTCTCTCTCTCTCTGTCTCTCTCTGTCTCTCTCTGTCTGTCTCTCGCTCTCTCTCTGTCTCTCGCTCTCTCTCTGTCTCTCTCTGTCTCTGTCTCTCTCTCTGTCTCTCTCTCTCTCTGTCTCTCTCTCTTTCCCTGTCTCTCTCTCTCTCTCTCTCTCTCTCTGTCTCTCTCTCTCTCTCTCAATTCAATTCAAGGGCTTTATTGGCATGGGAAACATGTGTTAACATTGCCAAAGCAAGTGAGGTAGACAACATACAAAGTGAATATATAAAGTGAAAAACAACAAAAATTAACAGTAAACATTACACATACAGAGGTTTCAAAACAGTGTTCCAATATAGGGTGGAGTCGCTGTGTGTCTGCGTGTGCCATGTGGCTCTCCTCCACTCCCCCCTATCCCTCGAGTCCCCCGCATGTCCGTCCGCTGCCACTGGGCCAGGCTTGCCCTGACACAAGAAGGACCCACAGCAGGCAGGAAACAGAACTGTAATGTCATCATAGCAGCTAGTGGGCATTGATATGGAGTTGGTCTCACCTTTGCTGCTATAACAGCCTCCACTCTTCTGGCAAGACTTTCCACTAGATGTTGGAATATTGCTGCAGGGACTTGCTTCCTTTCAGCCACAGGAGCATTAGAGAGGCTGGCCACTGATGTTGGGTGTTCAGGCCTGGCTCGCAGTCAGAGTTCCAATTCAATCCCAAAGGTGTACAATGGGGTTGAGGTCAGGGCTCTGTGCAGGCCAGTCAAGGTCTTCCACATCTATCTCGACAAACCTTTTCTGTATGGACCTCGCTTTGTGCATGGGGGCATTGTCATGCTGAAACAGGAAAGGGCCTTCCTCAAACTGTTGCCACAAAGTTGGAAGCACAGAATCATCTAGAATGTCATTCATTGTATGCTGTAGCATTAAGATTTCCCTTCACTGGAACTAAGGGGCCTAACCCGAACCATAAAAACAGCCCTAGACCATTATTCCTCCTCCACTATACTTTACAGTTGGCACTATGCATTTGGGCAGGTAGCATTCTCCTGGCATCTGCCAAACCCAGATTCGCCGACTGACTGCCAGATGGTGAAGCGTGATTCATCACTCCAGAGAATGCGTTTCCACTGCTCCAGAATTCAATCGTGGTGAGCTTTACACCACTCCAGCCGATACTTGGCATTGCTCATGGTGATCTTAGGCTTGTGTGTGGCTGCTCGGCCCTAGAAACCCATTTCATGAAGCTCCCATTGAACAGTTCTTGTGTTGGCGTTGCTTCCAGAGGCAGTTTGGAACTCGGTAGTGAGTGTTGCAACCGAGGACGGATGAGTTTTACGCACTACACACTTCAGCACTCGGCAGTCCCATTCTGTGAGTTTGTGTGGCCTACCACTTCGCGGCTGAGCCGGTTTTGCTCCTAGACATTTCTACCTCACAATAACAGCACTTAGAGTTGACCAGGGCAGCTCTAGCAGGGCAGAAATGGACTTTATGGAAATGTGGTATCCTATGACAGTGCCACGTTGAAAGTCACTGAGCTCTTCAATAAGGCCATTTTACTGACAATGTTTGTCTATGGAGATTGCATGTCTTTGTTCTCAATTTTATACACCTGTCAGCAACGAGTGTGGCTGAAATATTCAGACCCACTCATTTGAAGGTGTGTCCACATAATTTTGTATGTATAGTGTATGTACTGTTCTTGGGTGAGACTTGATTTAAGGGGATTTGAAGTTACTATGATTCAAAACAAAGGTTGTATATGTGTTTTATGAAAGGAGAAGGTGACCCGGCCTTGACCTTTTCAGACTATCTCCACAGTGCTGTATGGAGATGCCAGGAAAGACATCGCTATGAGCTTACTAAAGTGACCAAACAACAATTAATATGTGGTTTGCATATTAATCATATGTTTGCATATTAAGCCGACATTACAATGTTTTACTGTATAATTTCTCTCTTTATCTGATGGAATCCACCATTTTTTTTATTCCATGCATTATGTTGCTTCAGTCGCCCAGAGGCAGATAGAATAATGCCTTCCAATTAAATCTGTTTGCTCCACCATCACAATTGATGTTAGCAGTAGCAGTGATCATTTGTATTAGTGGAATGAAAAGGGACATTAAACTAGCTTAAGCATTTAAGGGTATTGTGTTTATCATTACTAGCTTTGTGTTTATCCCGATTGTGCTGTTCCATTAGCCAGTTGAGACCACAGTTTTTCTGCAGCCCAAAATCCCCCTTCCTCCATCCCAATTCCCAGTCCTTCCAAACTCCAAGCCTCGCACCATATGGCTCTGTCACCATCCCTCCCAGTCCCAGCCCAAACCCTGTTGGCCAGGCTAGGAGCCCCACCTACAGAGAGAGAGAGGCATCCAAGCACTGGCCTGGCTTCACACGCTCCAACGAGCTCATGCTGGAGAGATTTGGCATGGTCACGTTATCACCCATGCAGCCCCACCTACCCCGTGCCCAAACATCAAACAGTGTCACCGCCGTGAAAGGGTCTAGTGGCTTCCCCTCCACCCCTCCTGCCATCCACCCGTCCAGGATTGATCCTGGGTCTTATCACCACTCTGATCCCTGTGTTATTTTGGGAGTGCAGGGATTGCCTAATGATCTATTGACGTGATCTATCGATCTTTGTCAACCACAATGGCCAAGCGCTGGAGAGCCTGTGGGGCCTAGCTAACTACACCCCTCCTTTCCCTCTCCCTCCGCTCTGCACTCCTCTGCCCCCGCACCCAACCCTTACCAGTCCCAACAGGCGCTCTCTTTCCCTCTCCCTCTGCTCTGCACTCCTTTGCCCCCTCACCCGACCCTTACCAGTCCCAACAGGCGCTCTCTTTCCCTCTCCCTCTGCTCTGCACTCCTCTGCCCCCGCACCCAACCCTTACCAGTCCCAACAGGCGCTCTCTTTCCCTCTTCCTCCGCTCTGCACTCCTCTGCCCCCGCACCCAACCCTTACCAGTCCCAACAGGCGCTCTCTTTCCCTCTCCCTCCCCTCTGCACTCCTCTGCCCCCGCACCCAACCCTTACCAGTCCCAACAGGCGCTCTCTTTCCCTCTCCCTCTGCTCTGCACTCCTCTGCCCCCGCACCCAACCCTTACCAGTCCCAACAGGCGCTCTCTTTCCCTCTCCCTCCGCTCTGCACTCCTCTGCCCCCGCACCCAACCCTTACCAGTCCCAACAGGCGCTCTCTTTCCCTCTCCCTCTGCTCTGCACTCCTCTGCCCCCACACCCAACCCTTACCAGTCCCAACAGGCGCTCTCATTCCCTCTCTCTCTCTCAGAAAAGCCAGAGAGATGAGGAATGAATGTGCTTTTAACATCTGTCTGTGAAGTAACAAATGTATTTTAGCTAATGCTGTTATCCAAAGATGACTGTGCGCTCTGGATAAATCCAATGCTTTTTCAGTGTGAGTGTTTCTGTGAGAGGGCATTTGAGGATGCATATATGACTCTTTAAAGTCAGAGTGGGATCTATAGTGCTTCACTTATTGTATCTGTATCTTACCCAGAATGCAACAGTGAAGGTCACACCCTCTCCCTTTCTCCATAGTTATCAAAGCCACATATTAATGCAGAAGCATGAAACAGCTTTTTCCTTAACGTCAAAACAAAATAATCACAGAATACATTTGCAAAATATAGAAATGAATATGTGGACTCCTCTCACAGTTATTGGTTTCAGTAGAATATGTTTTTGCTTTGCTCTGGCAACTTTGATTGCATCACGCCTTTGTTTGTACCATGTAACCTTCAAGTGTCACATGGCAGTAGTTGTTACTCGTCACGCTGCTCCCAGGTGATATATCCTCAGTCATTTACATCTCCAGATGTCTCATATCACTACCATAACATGGGTTAACACTTTCTAACACAATTTAATGCTGATCTTAATTAGAAATGTGTGTTTTAGTTGAGACCCAAGGTCTCTGTGGTGAATCCAATATCAACTTTACTAAACTCTGTTATTCTGCTCACTGCTGCTCAGTGTAAAGAAGTGAATCATTCTTCTCCCATAGAGATACATTAGATGGATAGACCTGTTCAGTACACCGACAGCCACACTCAGTTTAACTCGCAGGCTGCAGCTCTGCTCCGTATAACACCACACAAATTCCATGTAGCGATTACAAATGGTGACATACTTAGCATTACTGAAATTAATGTGCCACAGATCGATATCAGACGACTTTCAAACAGCTCAATTTTACACTTGCTGCAGGGAACAGATGGAACTAGCTGATAGTGTTGCCAGAGGCTCCAAGGTAGACCAGCAAGTTGAAAACAGGGCCCTTTGGTTATGGTTCTGAGAGAGGGGGTGAAAATATGTACCCTTTTCACAACTATTGAGCTAATCTCAGCTGAGTAGAACTGCAGGCCTGGTTACTCATCCACGGACCATAGTTGCGTGCCGGAAAGGACAATATGAAAACTAAATATCTGAGCATGAGCCAGAATATGGTCCGGGTCAGCACAATAGTGTGAAAAGGATGATACTGTATTACAGTGCTTATCTTCTTAACCGGACCCTGGTCGCCTAAACCCAAATCTGATTATTAGAATAGAGTCATTAATTGCAAATGAGCTTCTGCTACTGTGTTGGGTACACAAAGGATTTACAAATGTCTAGTGCTGGGTGTTTTTGAATGTTTTACTAGACACATTCTTTACATTAAGGATAGGTTTAGCTTCAAACTGTGTGAGAGAAAACAATCAAATGAAGTCGCAGTGTTTAAATACACCTAGAGGCACCTTATATTCTCAGTGTTTAAATACACCTAGAGGCACCTTATATTCTCAGTGTTTAAATACACCTAGAGGCACCTTATATTCTCAGTGTTTAAATACACCTAGAGGCACCTTATATTCTCAGTGTTTAAATACACCTAGAGGCACATTATATTCTCAGTGTTTAAATACACCTAGAGGCACCTTATATTTTCAGTATCAGAATGTTTAGTTCCTTCCCAGACAGGGATCAAACATGTCAGCAGAAATCTCTCAACCCATGATTGATAGGACTCTGCATCACATTGATAGGCCTGTGTATCTCTGATAAAAAAAAAACTATCTACACCTCTCACTTATGTCAGGTTGAATCTCCTGGAACTGCAGGACTGGGGGGATTGGAGAAAGGAGCATGCCATGCATTAAAAACCCTATGTCATTAGAGCCATTCCTGTTCCAGGATTTCTACTGAGGCCTTGTGATTGCATTGCCCTGGTTAGACTGTGTGTGTGTAACCGATGTGAAATGGCTAGCTAATTAGCGGTGGTGCGCGCTAATAGCGTTTCAATCGGTGACGTCATTCGCTTTGAGACCTTGAAGTAGTGGTTCCCCTTGCTCTGCAAGGTCCACGGCTTTTGTGGAGCGATGGGTAACGATGCTTCGTGGGTGTCAGTTGTTGATGTGTGCATAGGGTCCCTGGTTCGAGCCCAGGTTGGGCCGAGGAGAGGGACGGAAGCTATACTGTTACATGTGTACAATATGTATGCGTGTGCGTGTATGTGTGTAACAGCGTGGCCGAGTGGAGACGGAGCGAGAGAGAAGGATTTTTTAAACAAGTCAGGGCACATCTGGTTTTGATTGGTGGGGAAAAAAAGGCCCGCACTGTGTTCTGAGAACTGGCAGTGCCTCTACAACTCAACCCAGGACAGCACAGTACAGTGCAACACTGGAAAACAGACAGGGAGAACTGAATAACACCGCCCCCCACCACCCCTTATACCCTGAGTCTTTGCCAATTCACATAATCCCACATATGTTTCCAAGTACTGTATACGACTTCCTCACTTCCCACTATGCTATGGGAGAGGGCAATGAGGTAGGTAGCCTGATACAAGCTAGGACTTCTAGTCCCATACCATGGCAGTTCTGTGTTTTAGGGAGAATAGTACCCTGGAGGCAAATGAACGTCTCCATGTCTGTCTGTTTGCTCTTTGTCTTGTCACCTCAGAAGTATTGAAGAGGCAGAGAAATTGTGAGAGGTAGCACTGGAAAGCAGGTGAACACTTTCCCCCCCTGAGGGTGCTAAAATCAGCTATTCTCCATCTGTTTGATCAGAGAGGGGGAGGAGAGGGGGTGGAGAAGAGGTGGAGGAGGGGATGGCAGGTCACAGATTGAACGTGACAGAGAAGCCCTCCTCTGGCTAGAGAGGAGAATACTGCAATTAAAAGTGACGCTGTGGTTAACACCAGCAGACGCCAGCAGCCCCTGCAGCCTGACCAGCCTGCCTATTCTCATTCAGCCCATACTGTAGGTTTGGAGCGCAGACAGCATTAAGGTGTGTCTGCCTGTATGAGTGTGAATGTAGCCTTAGCCGCTTCAGGAGATAACCTTCCTCGTTAAGCGATTGTCTTCATGGTTGAGGCAAGGTCTGTCACCTCTGTGAATATAGCTCAGATTGAGATGGAGTGTGTGTGTGTTTGCCCTTGTGAACCTACTTTTATACACAGGGAGCATGTGACTCTGTCTATACCTGTGGTTTAGAGGCACTATTCTTCTGCACAGGGCTGTTCTGAAAGGAGTGTTTGGTTGAGAGGGACTATGAGTCCTGTTATTCTATCCAGGGCTGTTCTGAAGGGAGTGTTTGGTTGAGAGGGACTATGAGTCCTGTTATTCTATCCAGGGCTGTTCTGAAGGGAGTGTTTGGTTGAGAGGGACTATGAGTCCTGTTATTCTGCACAGGGCTGTTCTGAAGGGAGTGTTTGGTTGAGAGGGACTATGAGTCCTGTTATTCTATCCAGGGCTGTTCTGAAGGGAGTGTTTGGTTGAGAGGGACTATGAGTCCTGTTATTCTGCACAGGGCTGTTCTGAAGGGAGTGTTTGGTTGAGAGGGACTATGAGTCCTGTTATTCTATCCAGGGCTGTTCTGAAGGGAGTGTTTGGTTGAGAGGGACTATGAGTCCTGTTCTTCTGCACATGGCTGTTCTGAAGGGAGTGTTTGGTTGAGAGGGACTATGAGTCCTGTTATTCTGCACAGGGCTGTTCTGAAGGGAGTGTTTGATTGAGAGGGACTATGAGTCCTGTTATTCTATCCAGGGCTGTTCTGAAGGGAGTGTTTGATTGAGAGGGACTATGAGTCCTGTTATTCTGCACAGGGCTGTTCTGAAGGGAGTGTTTGATTGAGAGGGACTATGAGTCCTGTTATTCTATCCAGGGCTGTTCTGAAGGGAGTGTTTGATTGAGAGGGACTATGAGTCCTGTTATTCTATCCAGGGCTGTTCTGAAGGGATTGTTTGATTGAGAGGGACTATGAGTCCTGTTATTCTATCCAGGGCTGTTCTGAAGGGATTGTTTGATTGAGAGGGACTATGAGTCCTGTTATTCTGCACAGGGCTGTTCTGAAGGGAGTGTTTGATTGAGAGGGACTATGAGTCCTGCTATTCTATCCAGGGCATAGCCATGCAACGTACAGACCTCGTTCTACCATTTAACGCACAGTGATCTGTTTCCACCCAATCCCTTTCTGATGGGATTTCACAAGCTGCCAATAATCCACAGGCAATGGCAAGGATACATTTTCTCTAACACTAAAAATAATGTAGTTGCAAACAGTGGGAGGAAGCTGGGACTAAGCAGAAATTAAGTTTTGCAGAGCAGCGTTTGAGGGGATTGTTCATAGAAAACACAGGAGAGAACATCCATTTGCATGCCATTTTCCACAGCACAGGATAGTCTACAGAACTTAAATGCACAATGCTGTTTTCACTTCCACATTGCATGGAAAATTGCTTTAGTAAATAAGGTGCTGAATAGGAACGGCAGTAGTTACGGTTGTGAATTTACTACAGTGTATTTATGGCCTTTTCGTGCAGTGTACTGTGTGTAACACTTCATGCTTTAAGTTATAGTTATGTGCTGTGCTGTGACGGCAGTATTATAGAGCATTAATATTCAAATTGCATTGTAATGAGATAGAGAAATAGAGAGATGGAGAGAGAAGTAAAAGAGCGAGATGGGGGAGAGAGAGAGAGAGAAGTAAAGAGCGATATGGGGGGAGAGAGAGAGAAATGGATTTGGCCCTTTTGATTTTCAGCAACTCACGCAAACTAAAATCTCAATTCATATGCGTCTGCTGTGGCTGCATTTTTTGTCGCTGTGTTGATGAAAAGACTGTAAAGTTGGACTGTTTGCTCTGGGAGGGATGGATGGAGGGAAGGATTGAGGGGGGAAATATTAGATGGACAAACCAAGTCCTGTTCTTATATAAGCTCAGATATTGAGTGTGACCTGCTGCCACTTTATCTTGCCCTCTGCAGATTGCATTCCATAATCTAACCAGACAGATTTTCTTTAATGAAATCCTGTAAGAATGATTAGAATAAAAACACTTCTGAATGAGCAGGAACTGCTTTAAAGATAGAGAGCCTTTGGCTTTGCTTTTGCCACTGTCTACTCCTCTAGTCAGACATTTGGTCTTGATGCCACTAGCCTCATTGGGAGACTGAAATTGGATTTGGCACCGTATGATGTTTTCCATCTTAAAACCAGTGAACCAAACCAGTGAACCAAACCAGTGAAAGACTAAGTCAATATTTACTTCCAGCCTGTCTTTCCGGTAATTCTTTAGTTGATTCTGCTTAATTATATTCAATAGCTTTGTGGGACAAAGCTTCTCCATTTAGTATTTATGTCTATCATTTGGGTCAGGTGGTGGTTGAGCATCTTTCGTCATTGTTGTAAGACAAATATAAAACATTTAGCAACAAGATGTAGACGTCCTGTGAAAGCAGAGACAAACACAATCATAAATAAAAGTGCACGTCAGCTCAGCATTACACGGGCAGAACAAATGCCTCCCATTGATCAGCAGTAAGAAAACAGGGAGACTCAGTGATGGGGGATAAAACACCAAACCATCAACCGACCAGACTAGGGTAGCCATCTCATCCTGCTAGACCAAATTAATCATCTTAATGAACTTTAATTATGTCCCATGAAAATAGATAGAAACAAACACACAGTTAGAGAGGGGGAAAGAGGGAAAAACAGGGGAGGAGGCTTACAGAAGGTGGAATTCCTCTGGCACCACCGTCGTCTCCATTAGAGGGCTGTTTTGGTTTCTGTTCACCACTGCCGTGGTTACAAGGGGGAAACAGGAGGGAAAAGGGGAGTTTTGGTGCCAGTTCTGGGAGTCTGAGGTAAATCCTTCCTGTCCTCCCCTCTCCTCCCTCTATGTTGCCTGGCTAGCGGTTTAGCGTTAGCCTCAGGCAGCCCTTCTCCAGACCACTGGGCTGATAAAGGAGCGCTGGCATAAATTCCCACATTAAAAAAATACTATCTATACTATACTATGGTATAAATACTATAGTATACTGTGGTATACTTACTATAGTATACTATGGTATAAATACTATAGTATACTATTGTATACATACTATAGTATTCACTGTAGTGTTTTTAGAGACTTTACTGTAGTATTGTGTTAGGTGCCTCCTAAGAAGAGGTAGGTGCAGGAGTCAGGAGCAGGAGAGCAAGGAATTCCAGTTTGCACAGTCATTTATTATAAGTCCCAACCCACCAACAACAGGCGGGGAAAATCACAAAACACACGGAGGAGAAACCTCAACTCCTAACACAGTACCAACGGTACAACGACTGTGAGGGAAAAACCCCTGTGGCGCAAACACGCACCCCTAACAGAGCTCACACAGCAAAATAATCCCACAAAAAGACTAGTAGGCAGGAGAGGTTAATAAACCCACCGAAATGAACTAATCAGACACGGGTGATAACTACAACAGACAGACACAAACGAAAAGGAAAAATGGATCGATGGCAGCTAGTAGGCTGGCGACGACGACCGCCGAGCGCCGCCCGAACAGGAAGAGGAGCCACCTTCGGTGCAAGTCGTGACTGTCATGCGTAGGTGTAATAGGTGGCAGGGAGGTCAGGCGCAGGAGAGTCAAATGGAGTGTAAAATGGAGTATTTTAATAAAGTCCACGGAGTATGCTCCATAACACTAAATGTACATAAACATGGGTACGAGGACCCGACGCGCACCTATACAACAATCACACTACACTGACAATAAAACAATCTCTGACAAAGACATGAGGGGAAACAGAGGGTTAAATACACAACAGGTAATGAATGGGATTGAAAACAAGTGTGTGGGAAGACAAGACAAAACCAATGGAAAATGAAAAAAGGATCAATGATGGCTAGAAGACCGGTGATTATTTTAGTGTAGTAAAATAACTGTAGTATACTGTTGTATTTACAGTTAACTATAGTATAAATAGTGTAGTAAAATAACTGTAGTATACTGTTGTATTTACAGTTAACTATAGTATAAATAGTGTAGTAAAATAACTGTAGTATACTGTTGTATTTACAGTTAACTATAGTATAAATAGTGTAGTAAAATAACTGTAGTATATACTATAGTAAGTAATGTAGTGTTTCTGCGGACTGTAGAATACTGCAATATTTATTATAATGTTTTTGCGGACTGTAGTATACTGTTGTATTTACTGTCGTTTTTTTTGCGGACATTACTGTAGTATTTACTATAGTGTTTTTGTTTTATTATCTTTGACATAGAAGTGGAGGCTTTCTGGTTCAGGAAACCTACTGGAGAAATACTAAAAGAGCACATTTTCCATAAGCTGTAGGTAGGTAAGACTGGGGTCTAAACTGAGAGTTCAGTGCTTCTGCATTTTTCTATAACATGTATGCAACACGGTATATGGTTTATACCTGGAATGTAGGTTTCTCACTTATGGGTGGCACAAATTGTCATATAGGGAGGGGAATGGGCAGGGTATATGCAGATTAAATAATGTATTTACTATAGTTTAAAAAGTGTAGTATTTTTGTGGACTGCAGTGTTTTTGTGGACATTAATGTAGTATTTACTCCAGTGATTTTGGGGGGGGGATAATACTGTAGTATTTAATATAGTATTCTACAGCATACTACAACATTATATAGTAAGTACTACACATGATCGATGGATACAATAGTGTGTATTATAGTATACTACAGTTTACTACAGAATTCTATATTAAGTACTCTAGTATTCTATAGTAAACTGTAGTATTTTTTCATGCGGGTTAGCAGCCAGCGCTGACGTTAGGCTCCCATCTCCAAGACACCCCCCCTCCCAACCGATAGTGTTCCACAGAGAGGAGGGTGCTGGCGGCGCGGGAATTCATCACTTTGCTAAAGCCCCCAAACACTACGTTAGCATTAGTGCTCAAATGGAAAAATGTGTACAGCACGCCAAATGTAGCCCCCATTGGTTCAGTGCTAAAAACCACTGGCGCACCCCACACCCCCTCTACATTTTGTTTGGGTATCTATTAGCCTTGGGGCCAGAGGAGAAATAATTTACAGTACATGAGGTTGATTGATGACACAAAGAGTTGCTGTTTGGGCGCTTGTCTCATCACTCGCTCTCTCCCCAGACATAATACACTTCCCGCAAGGGAAACACACACCAACCAAAACACGAGCTGAAATTGTTTCAAGAGACGTGACACTTAAAGTTCAAAACATGGCTGGAGGCTGGTCAGAAACATTGTGATACTGAAATCTGATTGGCTGGGCCTGGCTCCCCAATGGGTGAGTCTGCCTGCCAATTGGGTGGGCCTATGGTCATATGAAATCCATAAATTAGGGCCTAATGAATTCATTTCAATTGACTAATTTCCTTATATGAACTGTAAAGCAGTAAAATCTGTGAAATTGTTGCATGTTGTGTTTTATATTTTTGTTCAGTGTAATATTGCCAAAATGATACGATATATGGTAAAACATGATATCTGTTTTTTTCCCATCACTAGTACCAAGATGGATCTAGTGTAAGCCAACCTTGGGAGAGCAGCTCTTCTTGAGTTAGCTGCTACATCGACTGGTGGGTTTATAGAATGTTAAGGGGATTAAGAAGAAACTTGTGGAGAATCCCCTCTAATCCATGGGCCCTCCTGATCAAAGGCACCCAGATAGCTTTGACTTTAACATACTTCCTTCTTCTCTTCTCTTCCAGAGCCTCACTGTAGATTTTTCCAATTAAATGATTCTCTGTAGTGTGGGTTGCCTGATGGTTGGACCGTGGCATTCTGAGAAAGAAAGTGAGAGTGTGTGAAAGAGGGTGAGACTGAGAGAAACCAGAGACACTGGGAGGGAGAGGGAAATTATATTCTGTGTGGCAGGCTACTAACGCTGTTCTGTTCTGCTGTGATTCCTTGGCAGTGATTGGTCGGACTAGGGAATTTCGAAAGCCTTAGGTTGTCCATGTGTAAGTTTGTCTCTGAGGTCTGCTGGTCAATTGGTCATAAACCCTTCAGTGGTCCATCTCCTCATACTTTAGAAATATGAACTCTCCAAAATAGCCCAAACC
The DNA here is from genome assembly GCF_013265735.2 of Oncorhynchus mykiss. Lineage (NCBI taxonomy): Eukaryota > Metazoa > Chordata > Actinopteri > Salmoniformes > Salmonidae > Oncorhynchus > Oncorhynchus mykiss. Next base: position 15,879,834 of record NC_050570.1, read on the forward strand.
TAATCTCTTTGCCCACCTGTCTAACACAAAAACCCTGCTACCAACAATAATAATTGTGAGTTCTATGCTCTCCCTTCACATGTTGCTGAGGGGAGAGTAAGGAGAGAGGGGTTTGATGACGGGTGGTGGTAGCTGGGGTTTGGCCGAGGTGTGATGTCGCCATCCTTTGGGGGGATCCAGATTCAATTACAGAGGTATAAGATGAGCTTTGAGTGAGAGACTGAGCTCACAAACACATACATTCACGGTGTAAGACGGATCTCACACGCACACATTCACAGTTTCACATCCCATGTTTCAGACTGAACATCAGTGTTGGGCTTTAACAGGACTTGTTCAGTCTTGACCATCTGTTGGTGGACAGATTGCTTTATATTATCAGCGCTCAGCTGCTGTACATGTCTTATAGTACTGTGCTATTGTTAGGCTACACTATGTACTGAATACTAGACTTGCCTAGTTAAATAAAGGTTAAAATGTTTTGTTTTATTTAAATACTGTAAGTAGTGGCTCTAACCTAGATAACATTCACCATTCCACTAAAAGCTCAGCTGAGACTTGGAATTAACCATCACACCCACTCTATCATGGAATGCCTGCAAACAGGGGGAGAAGAAACAAACAAACCACAGAAACAACAACAGTGGATGTGGGAGATGTAGGCCCTGCAGCATACTCACTGTGATCCTCTATCTTAGGTGGGATAGGAGGACAAGACAGCTTTATTCAGTCTGTCTGTGTGGATGCTCTCCAGAAAGGCACGAGGTCAGCCTCTGTGGTATTGGCTGGAGGAAGGGTAGGGGCGGGAAAATAAAGGGAAAAGGTGTCAGAGGAAAAATAAGAGATGTTATTGTGTCTTTGGTATTTCAGAAAATACACAATAAGACTGGAGGGGATCTGAAAAGAGAAACTGAGTGTGTCAAAATGATAGCGTTTCACCTTAGTAATGGAAGCTTCGCAACAGAAAGAAATAGTTAGGAAATAGAAAGTCACATGGCTGTTGGTTGCCTTAGAACTGATTGCGAAAAAAATTTAGGTAAAAAACAAAATGTTATAGAATTTTTTTAAGTCTTCTCCTGCTTCAATTCCATGTGTGAATGAAACTCAATGTGTGCATATTTGATCAAATACAGAATGCCTGGAAGTTGTCCATAAATGGGGACTCTCTACTTGCAAAACTCAAAAGTGTAGAGAACGGAAGTAGAAGTTGATAGATTTTTAATCCGACAGCTTTTCAAAAATGCCATATTGAGAAAAGCTCGAGTACAGAATGGCGCTGGGAATCTGTCGTTGTCCCATCAGAGTTGCCAGCAGCAGAGCTGTAAGTGATGATAACAGCAGTTGTTACCCATTCATAATCAACATCTGTATGTTGGCTCTTGATAACAAGCCATACATTTCTTTTATTGTCACATACACCAGATAGGTGCAATGAAATGTGTTGTTTTACAGGATCAGCCATGGTAGTATGGTGCCCCTGGAGTAAATGAGTGTTAAGTGCCTTTCTTAAGTGCACATCGCTAGATGGTGCCACCTTGTCAGCTCAGGTATTTGAACCAGCAACCTTTTGGTTACTGGCCCAATGTTCTAACCGCTAGGCAACCTGACGACCTAATAAAGTTGTAAGTGTCCTTAAGCACTGCCAGCCGTGATTAGTTTGACATGGCAGCAGCAGCCAAAGGGGGGAAATCTATTCTCTGTAAAACTCCTAACCTTTCAACAATTTACCCTCCCTTTAACTTTTGTTTACCAAAGCTGAGGCTATTTAAATCCACTCCAATCTGGTCTTAGTCTTCCAATCTCTGACCTAGCATCCTCTTGTCTGTCAGGCCTGGCTGTTCCTTTAAGGACAACTTCTCTTCACTGGTTATTTTCTCTGGTTGTCCTTGAACAACATTAGAGATACAGCTATTGGCCCCAGAGGCACTCCACTTGGCACCTCTACAGTTGCAACTCCAGTTCTGTGATTATTGTACAAATGTCCACCGTGTTCTACGCGTTGACAGTGATTCCACACGAAGCCCCCCCCCAAGCCAAATCCACCCGAAACAAACTTCTCCCAGTAGTTTTCCCCCCTTAATAAAAGAATGAGAAACTAAACTTGGCTGTCCTGTGTTATCTGTCTTTCCATGGCACTGCAGCTCTCCCAGGCAGCCATGACAGGATATTGATGTGCCTCTTCTCTAGAGTCCTCCCTCCACCCCCCCCCCCGACCCCACTCCACCCCACACATGCATCCTACTTCACGACAGAGAGTTCGAACCCCTGGTGAAAAAGAGCTGTCAGCCACCCTCCACTCCCGAGACCACAGAGTTCAGATGTCAGAGGGCCAGGGTGATTGAAAATAAACCCAACTCAAACTGGAGACCTGTGCATCCTCTCCTAACATAAGTGAGTGCCTGTCACCATTGTGTTAGCATCAACACTTTCTCAGCCTATAAGATTGGGATGGGTTACTGCTGGTGGGTGGTGGTGCATTGTTGTCAGTGCCATGGCTATGAGGATGTGGAGCTGGTTCAACCCCTGACCGGTTCATCTCGAGCGGGATGAGGGGGAGCCGACTGGAACAGACTGGAGCAGGAGATCAGAGCGCTGAAGTGGAAAAATGACACTTTTATCAGGGCTTCTGAGTAAACAGTCATTCATGCCTAGCTCAGAGTAATTTTCAGAGGATGACGCGAGGCCCAGGCAGGCCAGAGTGGGCTCACTGCTGTTTGGGGGGCACTGCCTTTTTAGGAACAAGGAGGGATGGAGGGAAACTCTTAGTTGAGGATAAGAAGATGCCAGATTTCAGGTGCACTTCACTGTGACTTCATTTCTTGGAGAGGGACTGAAAATCTTTGCCTTAATCTTCTAATATCAGAAGGAAATCATCTGAACTAGGACCTCTTAGACCAGAACACCAGCTAACCTCCATACTTATCTCTCCCATTCCTTCCCTGTTATTTTCTCTCTCTCTCTCTCTAACCCCATCTGTCTGAACTGTGCCTATTTCCTCCACTCACTGACCTCATAAAGACACAAGTAAGAGGATTCCGTCGTTTGTGGTGTCAAACCAAATCATATTCCAAGTGCATATAGGACAAAGAGCTTAGATATTAAACATGTTATAATATGAGGCTATGCTGTATGACGTAGACTCAAACTCACAGCCATAAGCTTCTTCTCCATTTATCCCTGTTTCCTGCATCACACACCTTTTCCATACTATATAAAAGGAAGTGACTGTATTTACTGTATACCAAATTTAAAATATATATAATAACTGGACATAAAAGATTGTCAAAACAACCAGCAAATCAGCTCCATGTGCTTTTAGTTTTGGGAATCTGTTCCATAGTAGTCCCACGCATATTAGAGAGATAAATGTATATGTGATCGTATACAAATATAAGCAAGGTTTGAAATGATGATGTTTTAGTTAACAGTATATCTGTTTGGGCTTCTTGCGGTCAATCTGCAGTCTACAAATGATTTGTAATGATGTTCCGGCCCCCTGACCGTCTGCTCAAAAAGAAATAGTAGCCGCGGCTGAATCTAGTTGATGATCCCTGATCTATACCGTGTGTATCAGGATATTCTGTGTTGTGTGTATTTTTCCTAAGCCCTTATTGATTATTTTGCTGTTTTCTGTTTTTATACAGTAGTTCAATAATGAAAAACCCAAGCCAGACCAATAATCCCCCACAACAGACATGCAATCCCTGTAGAACATGTTACACTATAAACACTACAAATCAAATGTTCAAATCAAATTATTGTGGTAACATACACATGTTTAGCAGATGTTATTGCGGGTGTTCCTAGCTCCAACACTGCAGTAATATCTAACAATTCACAAAAAGTGAAAGAATGGAGTTAAGAAATATATAAATATTAGGACGAGCAATGTCAGAGTGGCATTGACTAAAACACAGTAGAATACAGTATATACATATGAAATAAGTAAAGCATTATGTAAACATTATTAAAGTGACCAGTGTTCCATTATTAAAGTGACCAGTGATTCCATGTCTATCTATATAAGGCAGCAGCCTCTAAGTTGTAGGGTTGCATAACTGGGTGGTAGCTGGCTAGTGATGGCTATTCAACAGTCTGGTGGCTTTGAGATAGAAGCTGTTTTTCAGTCTCTTGGTCCCAGCTTTGATGCACCTGTACTGACCTCGCCTTCTGAATGGTAGCGGTGTGAACAGGCAGTGGCTCGGGTGGTTGATGTCTTTGATGATCTTTTTGGCCTTGCTGTGACATCGTGTGCTGTGGGTGTCCTGGAGGGCTGGCAGTGTGCACTCGGTGATACATTGGGCAGACCGCACCACCCTCTGGAGAGCACTGCGGTTGCGGGTAGTGCAGTTGCAGTTGCATCTGTAAAGGTTTGTGAGGGTCTTAGGGGCCAAGACAAATTTCTTCAACTTCCTGAGGTTGAGGAGGCGCTGTTGCGCCTTCTTCACCAAACTGTCTGTGTGGGTGGACCATTTCAGATTGTAAGTGATGTGTACGCCGAGGAACTTGATGCTTTTCACCTTCTCCACTGCGGTCCCGTCAATGTGGATGGGGCGTGCTTTCTCTGCTGTTTTCTGTAGTCCACAATCACCTCTTTCGTTTTATTGACGTTGAGGGAGAGGTTATTTTCCTGGCAACACTCTGCCAGGTCCCTCACCTCCTCCCTGTAGGCTGTCTCACCATTGTTGGTAGTCAGGCATACAACTATTGTGTCGTCTGCAAATTTGATGATTGAGCTGGAGGAATGCATGGCCATGCAGTCATGGGTGTACAGGAGGGGGCTGAGCATGCACCCTTGTGGGGCCCCTGTCTTGAGGATCAGTGAAGTGGAGGTGTTGTTTCACCACCTGGGGGCGGCTCGTCAGGAAGTCCAGGACCCAGTTGCACAGTGCGGTGTTCAGACCCAGGGCCCCGAGCTTAATGATGAGCTTGGTGATGATGATGATCATATTTACAACAAATATATTAAGGGAAGGACATGTAAGACTATATTGGATGATCTTATAATGTTTTGATAGGATCTGCTGAATGACATACAGCATCACGGACCTTGATACCTTTGTGTTGTTTGCCCCAGACAACCTCTAACAGTCCAGTCACATCCCAGCAGCACACCATGGATCTGTCATTTTATTGTTATTGAAACAGGATTATATTCACTGATGATGGAGATTATGGCACAGGAAACATAAGTGATGATTACTGTACTCTGTTTTGCAGAACTAAGAACAGAACAGATTGTGAATTGTATTGCAGGTTTAAAGGGGGATGGCTTTGATATTTGTTGTACTGCCTAAGTATAGACATTTGGAGATATTTGTGATTACAAAAATGAAAACAAAATGTTGCTGTGACCTTTAACTAAAATATTACGGCGGAGAAAATACTCAAATTCATGTAGATTGTTTCTTGGCAAAGGCGCACTGGTAGTTTGGTTAGTCTGTTTTGTTTTCAATCTTTCTGGTCGTTGAAATGTGAGCCACTCTTTTCTCTCTGTTACCAAAACTGTGTGTGTGTGTGTGTGTGTGTGCGTGTGTGCGTGCGTGCGTGTAGAAAAGCTATGACAGTCAGTTGTCTGCCTCCCTGACTCACAGAATCTGATACTCTCCTAGTGGAATGGCTGTGATCCCCCCCCCCTCCCAAGTTTCTGCCAGGCTTATTTCTTCCCTCATTCTGCTCTGCTGCCTGTCTTAAAGAACATCCTCTCCTCTCTCCTCCTCTTTAATTCCAGCACACTACCGCCAACATTCCGCAGATTTAATCAGTGTTATTTATTGTGATAGAGATTAACTCTGCTAAATTGACAACCCACCCACCCAGAGAGAGACAATTCTAAACCTGCCAGGCCCTCATGATGAAATCCAGCAGGAAAGAACGTTTTGATGAGTGGTCGGACCAACTCCATGTCCTTCACTGTGTGATGAAGATGAACAGGTTTTCAGAGCAGACATCAACTTGATCAGTGGCTACATGGCTGATTTGTGCTGTTGCTGAATCTTGTTGATTTGTAAAAAGGAATTGGAAAGAAGGCAAAGGCAAACATAGTGTCTTCATATTCTACAGCACATTAACATTTGTAGAACTTTGCTCAGTGGAGACTGGAGAGATCCAACCTGATTCCTTCCTCATGATGATTGTCACTCATGGTAGAGCTCAGGGTGGGAGGATTTCATTTCACTGCTGGTAGTAAGCTTAGAGAGTTCCTCATGCGAGGAATGTTTTCACACACACTAGGACCAGAGACAAATACAGAGACAAGATAGCTCTGCGATGGATAGCAGCTGTCTTATGGGCTCCTGACCAATTCTGCTATTTTGTATTTATTTTTTACTCTGATCTTAACATTTTTTGTACATAATGTCTCTGCCATCATTTCCTATGACCAAAAACAGCTTCTTGACATCAGAACAGAACTAACCTCAATTAGGATAAGTATTGAAGGTAGTGTGATGTTACAGCAATCTTTAGACATATAGCCGGTACCCACAACTGAGGCATATAATTGTAACACACCCAAACTAGGCCTAGCTGAAATATGTAAATGATCAATGAAAACACCAGGTAGCCTATTGTTGTGGGAAAGATGCGTCCGTAACAGATTGCCAAATGGTACGGATTTATAAGGATAATATTAACGTTGTTACTCTGTTTTTGCCAGACAAAACCATAGAAAATTAAACATGTTTACTGGTCACTAATCTGGATATGTGCTTCTTACTCTGCCAGTGCTGATGACTGGTAATTGGTCAACAGTCAAGACATGCAACTTTTTGGTTCTGAAGCACAGATGAAATCTTTTTGAAACAAGAATTTGGTGCAATGCCATGGGCCAATGTTAGTGACCAGATCAAATAAGGTATACATTTAAAATACAAATGGTAGGCTATAATCTATGTAGCCTATTAAAATATGTCATATATATGTCATAATAATGTCATATGTCATAATATATATTTTTTAAGAAATTACACTCGCAACCCCCCAAAACCTTCTCACTGCGCTAGCTCACCCGGCCTGTGTTAATTGACAGTTTGCTGGTCCAATCAAAGGGCTGAGTATGTGTTTCACTAGCCAATCAGTTTTTTTGCAAGTGCAATACTGTCTCTGTCTGCATATGGAGAGTAATCAACGTAGACTGTGCCACAAAATGAGTGACAAAGTCCAAATCATGTGACTCGAGTCCACACCTCTGGCTTGATCCCTTCCTGTACTCCCTGTTCAACCACAACTGCTTGGCCCCGCATGACTAAAAACACTCAAGCCTTCCAAGCCATAGACTGTTCTCTCTGCTACCGCATGGCAAGCGGTGTCAGTGCACCAACAGCTCATTTAATAGCTAATCAAATGGCTACCTGGACACAATCACACATACTTACACTGACACGCCAACACACACACACACACACACACATGTTTTCAATAACTCTCCTACACTGACTTGTACTGGACTGTACCAACACACATTCTTACACTGACACCCCAACACACACATACCAACACGCACGCTACATACACCCACACACACACATAACACGCCAATACATGCATACTGACGCTACACACACACTCTCACACTTTCATACTCACCACATATGGTGCTGCTACTGTCTATTATCTTTCCTGTTGCCTAGTCACTTTACCAGTATCGATATGTACATACAGTGCCTTCAGAAAGTATTCATACCCCTTGACTTATTCCACATTTTGTTGTGTTAGTCTGAATTAAAAATTGATTTTTCTCAGCCATCAACACACAATGACAAAATGAAAACATGTTTTTAGAAATGTTAGCAAATGTAAAAAATAATATGAAATACAGAAATACTATATCTAATTTACGTAGGTATTCACACCCCTTTTCTATGATACTCTAAATTGAACTAATGTGCATCCAATTTCCTTTAATCATCCTTGAGCTGTCACTACAACTTGATTGGAGTCCACCTGTGGCCAATTCATTTGTGTGGACATGATTTAGAAAGAAACACGCCTGTCTGTATAAGGTCCCACAGTTGACTGTGTATGTCAGAGCAGGAATTCCAAGGAAATGTATGTTGATCTCCGAGATACAATTGAGATGAGACAAAAATCTGGGAAAGGGTCCAAACATCTTCTAGATTGTCGAAAGTTTCCAAGGGCACAGTGGTCTCCATTATATGGAACTACCCAGACTCTGCTTAGAGCTGTCTGTCCGACCAAACTGAGCAACTGGGCAAGAAGGACCTTGGACAGGGAGGTGACCAAGAACCAACCCTATGACCACTCTGACAGAACTGAAGAGTGAGATGGAAGAACCTGCAAATAGGACAACAGTCTCTACAACACTTCACCAGTCTGGGTTTAATGGGAGAGTGGCCAGACGGAAGCCGCTCTTGAGAAAGGCACATGACAGCATGCCTGGAGTTTACAAAAAGGCACATGACAGCACGCCTGGAGTTTACAAAAAGGCACAAGACAGCACGCCTGGAGTTTACAAAAAGGCACAAGACAGCACGCCTGGAGTTTACAAAAAGGCACAAGACAGCACGCCTGGAGTTTACAAAAAGGCACAAGACAGCACGCCTGGAGTTTACAAAAAGGCACATGACAGCACGCCTGGAGTTTACAAAAAGGCACAAGACAGCACGCCTGGAGTTTACAAAAAGGCACAAGACAGCACGCCTGGAGTTTACAAAAAGGCACAAGACAGCACGCCTGGAGTTTACAAAAAGGCACATGACAGCACGCCTGGAGTTTACAAAAAGGCACATGACAGCACGCCTGGAGTTTACAAAAAGGCACAAGACAGCACGCCTGGAGTTTACAAAAAGGCACATGACAGCACGCCTGGAGTTTACAAAAAGGCACAAGACAGCACGCCTGGAGTTTACAAAAAGGCACAAGACAGCACGCCTGGAGTTTGTGAAAGACTCTGAGATCATAAAGCAAACAATTATGTGGTCTGATGAGACAAATTGAACTCTTTGGCTTGAATGCAAAGCACTATGTCTGGAGAAAACCAGGCACAGCTCATCCGTCTAACACCATCCCTACCTTGAAGCATGGTGGTGGAGCCAAATAGAAGCAAATTCTTGATGAGAACCCGCTTCAGTGCAAATCAAATCAAAGTTTAAATCAAATTTGTCACATACATATGGTTAGCAGATGTTAATGTGAGTGTAGCAAAATGCTTGTGCTTCTAGTTCCGACAATGCAGTAATAACCAACGAGTAATCTAACCTAACAATTCCACAACTACTACCTTATACACACAAGTGTAAAGGGATAAAGAATATGTACATAAAGATATATGAATGAGTAATGGTACAGAGCGGCATAGGCAAGATGCAGTAGATGGTATCGAGTACAGTATATACATATGAGATGAGTAATGTAGGGTATGTAAACAAAGTGGCATAGTTTAAAGTGGCTAGTGATACGTGTATTACATAAAGATGCAGTAGATGATATATAGTACAGTATATACATATGAGATGAGTAATGTAGGGTATGTAAACATTATATTAAGTGGCATGGTAAGTGGCATGGTAACTTCGACCTTAGACTGGGGGCGAATATTTACGTTCCAACAGGACAATGACCCCAAGCATACAGCCAAAGCAACACTGGAATGGATTCAGAATAAGAATGTGAAAGTCCTTGAGTAGACCAACCAAAGCCCAGACCTAAATCCCATTGACAATCTGTGGAAAGACTTGAAGATTAATGTTCACCGCAGCTCCCCATCTAACTTAACAGAGCTGGAGAAAATCTGCCAGGGAGAGTGGGAGAAAATCCCCAAATCTAGATGTGCAAAGCTGATACAGACATACCCAAGATGACTCAAAGCTGTAATTACTGCAAAAGGTGCTTCTATGAAGTATTAACTCAGAATTGTGAATACTTGTGTAAATGAAATATTTCTGTGTTTAATTTTCAATACTTTTGCAAATATGTCTAAAAACATGTCTTCTCTTTGTCATTATGGGGTATTGTGTGTAGATGGGTCAGAAAAAAATTGATACCTGTTGTTTACGAAGCATGTGACAAATACAATTTGATTTGAGGTATATGACTCTGACTAGGACTAAAGTGGTGGTGGTCTGACCACATGGAGAGAATATGCACCTTGGTTGAGTAACTCCCTGTGTTGCTACATACAGTACATCCATCAGGAGTCACACGCCATCTGAACCTTCCTGATCCTTCGATAGCATCGCCATGGTAACGATCACACGTCAAGAGGTACTTGTCAGTTGCCAGGAAGAAGATTCCGTTTGCCAGCCCGCCTGCATGCCTCTCGTCTCGTAGAATAAGAAATGTCTTCTGAAGAAATGTACCAATTAAGGAGACAGCTAGACCAGCTGCACCACATGCCACATACAGACATATCCCCCAGAATACTGCAGCCTATCATATCTGTCTGGAAGAATTATCACTATCACTGTTCAACTAGACACTAATACACTGTGAGACTGAGAATAGAGTGCTGTTCTTCACTGTCTGTCTGTCTGTGGATTGTTAATGGTAGCGTTGTGGCGTCTAGCTGGTGAAAGCTACGCCAGCTTTTTGTGAACCATTGCCTCCTGGAGAGCAATGTACTTGGGCTGTAATTGTGGCTTGAAACATTACAGACTCACTCAGCTGACATTTGGTGAACTTTCCTCACATCGTTTTAGGAATTTTGATCAGCGTGCCTGTAGAATCTGCAGATAAACAGAGAACAAGCTGAGGTGAAACATTCCTCGCTCTTTGGCTTCGTCTCAGCTGTGTCTTGTCACCATGGAAGATCATTATGTCACGTCTGAGATGGGTTTAGATGAAGGAAAGAAGCAGGAGAAAAGTAAGGGAGGTCCTCAGTGGAGTATATAGGTAGATCACCTGGTAGAGATAGCCGGGGATATCTCTGTCTTCTCAGTGGGTGAATCAGCCTAGGGAATGGAAAGTAGTGGTGGCTTTTGTCTGGCTGTAGGCTACTGCTTTTCATTGATAGTGCTGTAGGCTAGTGCTTGTTGAGTTGTTCATGTTTTCATTGATAGTGCTGTAGACTAGTGCTTGTTGAGGTGTTCATGTTTTCACTGATAGTGCTGTAGGCTAGTGCATGTTGAGTTGTTCATGTTTTCACTGATAGTGTTGTAGGCTAGTGCTTGTTGAGTTGTTCATGTTTTCACTGATAGTGCTGTAGGCTAGTGCTTGTTGAGTTGTTCATGTTTTCACTGATAGTGCTGTAGGCTAGTGCATGTTGAGTTGTTCATGTTTTCACTGATAGTGTTGTAGGCTAGTGCTTGTTGAGTTGTTCATGTTTTCACTGATAGTGCTGTAGGCTAGTGCTTGTTGAGTTGTTCATGTTTTCACTGATAGTGCTGTAGGCTAGTGCTTGTTGAGTTGTTCATGTTTTCACTGATAGTGCTGTAGACTAGTGCTTGTTGAGTTGTTCATGTTTTCACTGATAGTGCTGTAGGCTAGTGCATGTTGAGTTGTTCATGTTTTCACTGATAGTGCTGTAGGCCTAGTCTATGTCTCTCCCTCGTACAGCTTTCAGGATATTGCTCTTGATGTGATGACAGAACTAACTCTAAGAGACACAAAGACTGATCAGTTTGGGAATAATCTATCTTTTCCATAGTATTTTCCCAGAGGACACCTATGTGAAGACACAACCAGAACATGAAATATGTCCACACTTCTCCATTAGAGGCTAGTCTTGTGGATATCACTAGCTAATACACTCTACTGTACTTTCAGATAATCATCCCAGTGAGTTCAGACATGGATCGTTACACTGGGATAGGGCAGCTGCTCTAACCGTTGAGCCTGTAGTTGGCTGGTGTTAATCCAATGTCGTCACATGATACATCTGAATGACGTATTAAGCTGTAGGCTGGCTATTGATAACACTCAGATTGGACCACTAACCATTTTTCCTACTGTCACACGTCATTTACCTAACTGGAATCGACTAGTAGCAACACTTAAAGTCTATATTATGGCAGATACACACACACACACACACACACACACACACACACACATTGTAAAACTTTATTTGAATCCACAAATCGCATTACAGTCGAGAAGGATTCAAACATTTCAATGGTCATGGATATATGGCCACTTATGGATACATGACAGCTGACACAGAGCAGTCACACACAACCACACACACAGACACACACATTTGGACAGCATTGAGAGGTGGCAAAGACCATCCGTTTGAGAGAGAATGAATTTGGTTGTGAACAAACAGAAGTTGAAAGCCCTCTACTTTCTCACCGTTCCATGGCAGGGTGAGGGGTTAGATGGGTGAGGTTAGTGGTACCTAGGCCTCAACATCGCCTGGTTGCAGCAGGCTTTGATCGCAGCCTAATTAGGTGTACGTTAGCCTCTGGTTCCACGGATACAACTAATTAGGCTCCTGTGCGAATAATTAAAATGATGTAGCATGACCGGTTTAAGCAGGATGTGTATTAAGCGAAGCGATTATGAAATTCGTCACCTGGAAAGATCCATTATCCATTTTTATCTTGCCACCTCAACCAACCCCTTAGTGTTTGTTTAATACAAATAGATTTTCTTTTTAGTTCCTCTCTGTGAGTCTCTTAAAGGAGAGGCGATCGTTCGGCGAGGAACTGTAGCGAATATGGTTTGATCCTCGGGGGCTGCAATTTATCAGTAATAGGAGAACTCTGATAGGGGGTCTCACTAACCTCTGGAAGAGCTTCTTCTGTCCTCCATCCCTCCCTCTCCATTAAGCCCTGTATTAAAGATTCATATGGCACCTACAGCACGTACACAATACCCAGCACACTGTGTTAGGCAGCTTCTTGACTTATTCCATTCCATTAGTGAACTCCCCCTAATTAGGATACTTAGAGTGGATCCTTCCAACTCACAGCTCCATGCGGATTAGTGTTCTCACCCTCGGCAGAGAGAACAATCGTTGGAGAGAGACAACGGGTTGCATTGTTGGTGATGATGATGTGCTGTTTGGTCATATAGGCTCTTTCTCTCTTCTTACTGCTCCTCTGGGCTGGCTGAGTATGTGTGTGTGTGTGTGTGTGTGTGTGTGTGTGTGTGTGTGTGTGTGTGTGTGTGTTGTGTTCTCGCTCTCTTTCGCTCTTCCTCTCTCTGTGCCATGGCTTTCCATCAGTCCATATTTAACTTCATGGCTTCATGTACCAGCTTATGCCTCTTTAGAGTAAAGTCTAGTGAGAGAGACTGAGGCATATCTTCCAACTTCCCCTGTTAATAGGCATACAGTCTATTTGACACAATTAAGGAAAACAATGTAGTTCGTAAATGAAAGATTGAGTTGCAGTACTAAGACATTTAGAAATGGAACTGTTTGGATTGGCCCCACCTGAGTCCTAGAGCAATTAGGCAGTGATACAAAAACACATTAATCTACAGTAGTTATTATATCTATCCTGGGTTAATTTATGGTTATAGAACAGCTCCAGACTTTATTAATTGGCCGTGTGAGATGAGACACAGTGAAATTACATTTGCATAGATCATTTTTAAATTGCTCAACATCCAACAGCGAGTGAGCGAGGGTAAAACACCTTATGGCGACGCAAACTGTCAGTGTGAGGTATTTCTTTTTTGACCGAGTTTGCTGATGAGAAAAGCGAGAGGGGGTGGAAAGGAGAGTGTGGTGTTTTTCGTGTGTGGGAGGGGGGCATCTCGTGTGGGGGCACGGACGGTGGCCATCTCGCCCCCATGTCTCCACAGGAGCGGAAAAATTGGCTCTACTCAGCCGACCAGGACGACGATAGTGGGCCGGGGAGTCAATTCCAGAAAGGACTCCCGAGTTTAATTTAAAAAATTGAATCGTCAATTTCCGTTCAGGGAGCTCTCTGGAATTGTAAATGAATGAGAGGTGCGGTGGAAATTGAGGTTAGCCCACTGAAATCGGGGAGGTGGGCTCAAATCAAAAGTGAAATTGAACAGGGCCTGCCTGACCTTGGGTCCTCCTTCTTGCTACAGGTGATAATTCCTCTCCCTCTTCCCTGGCTCCCTGTTCCCTGGCTCTGTGCTCTGATTAGCTGGTTGGCTGGGGCTGGATGGAGGGGGGCTGGAGGGGCTAGCTGGATGGCTGGGGCTAGAGGGTCTAACTGGCTGGCTGGGGCTGGATGGAGGTGGCCTGTGGGGCCAGGCGGGTGGAGGTGGCCTATGGGGCCAAGCGGGTGGAGGGGGGCCTGTGGGGCCAGGCGGGTGGAGGGCTGTAATTATCAACAGAAGGCTGGGGAGATAAAGAGGTTGGAATGTACAGGACCCACTGGCAGACACCAGCACAATCTAAGCCTCCAACTCTGCTCGGCACTGGTCGTGCTGATGCTGTGTAGCCTTGTGTGTGTGCTAACAAACCACTGCCAACAAAAGCCTAGGCCCTAACAAAATATGAAAGTGAAATGACATGAAAGACAAGGTGGAGAAGCTTTTTGTGACGTCCCACATCCTCAACCTTATGCCACATCGGCTCATCACTGATCCCCCACCCACAACCCTAAAACTAACCCTAACTTCTAAACCTAAGTGTACCTTGATCCTAAACCCCCTAGAAATAGTATTTGACCTTGTGGGGACTAACAAAATGTCCCCAGTTGGTCACATTTTTGTTTGTTTACTATTCTTGTGGGGACTTCTGGTCCCCTCAGTCACACACACACACACACACACACACACACACACACACACACACACACACACACACACACACACACATACGCGCGCGCATGCACACACAGTGAGTCCTGGTACAGTCTGTTTGAAAGTGAGCCCTGGGGATAATGGCCCTGAGCCCCTAACCACAGTGCAGGTAGGTGATATATGCAATGCCCCCTGCCTTAAAGCAGCTTCACTAATACCCCAGTCCATTTTTCAAGGATTACCCGTCTGCTATGAGCTGTCCATGCCAATGGGAATTCATGAACAGCCATTGGAGTTATATTTATTTTCCGATTCCTCCTGGGTAACAGAGCAATCATATTGCAGAGCGCTGTGGTGTTTGGCTGGGATTTGGTGAGCTGTGTTTTCCCTGCCTGCTGAACCCTCACACACTGACAGGAGAGAGTGTATGTGCTGTGTCACTGTCGCTCTCTCTCTCACACACACAAACACACACACACACACATGCGTACACACACACCAAACACACACACACACTCTCACCCACACACACACACCCTACATATTAGACGGCACAGCAGTAGAAGGGAAGAGCACGGGGCGCGGCAAACCCTACGAGCCTGACTGACATCCTGCTGATCGTCTCCCCGATTTCAACCTTAATTAACCTAAGCGTCAGTCGGCTGTGTCCGTCCGGCCCGTTGTTGGCGAGGCGTTTCTCTATCTCTGGAGAGATCTGCAGGCGTGAGACAAGGGGAGTGGAGGACGGTACTGTACGTCTGAACTCCAATCCAATCCCATCAGGCCGGTCCAGACATAAGCCACAGGAATATAATTAAAGATCAAGGGGCGGGTCGGGGGGGGAAGGGCAGGGGAGGCGGTGTCTGTGTACAGGGGCCTGTACTCTTCCCACAAACCACTGAGGATATAATATAAAAATATCCACACTTGACTGTTTCTCATGCAGTAGATGTCAAAGGTCAGAGGGAGTGGAGCTGTTGTGATGTGCCCAGATTGACTGGTGACAAAGAGGCTCTCGGTCTGTCTGTTCCTGTCCCTCTGTCTGTGTTTTGGCGGTTTGTTTAAGACACTCAGTGACATTTAATGTGAAGTGGCGGTGGGCGGCGAGCTGAGCTTTCACAGACTCACAAAAACATGTTGAGAAAAAGGTCAGCGCCGGTCTCTGTGGGCCCAATCACCAGCTCTCAACTCTGCAGTCAATGGGTGGCTCAAACTGCCTCAAAACTTTAAGTGTTTGCGGTGTGTGTGCGTATGTGTGTGTGTACAGAATGTTTGTGTTGGTGTGCGTGGACGAATGCCGGTGTCCATATGTGGATGTGTGTTTGTGGATGTGTGTTTGTGGATGTGTGTGTCTGTGGATGTGTGTGTAGGTGTGTTTGTGGATGTGTGTGTTTGTGGGGCGGCAGGTAGCCTAGTGGTTAGAGCGTTGGACTAGTTAACTGTAAGGTTTAGAGGTCGACCGATTATGATTTTTCAACTCCAATATCGATTATTGGAGGACCAAAAAAGCCGATACCGATTAATCGGGCGATTTTTGTTTTGTTTTTTGTAATAATGACAATTTCAACAATACTGAATGAACACTTATTTAACTTAATATAATACATTAATAAAATCGATTTAGCTTCAAGTAAATAATGAAACATGTTCAACTTGGTTTAAATAATGCAAAAACACAGTGTTGGAGAAGAAAGTAAAAGTGCAATATGTGCCATGTAAGAAAGCTAACGTTTCAGTTCCTTGCTCAGAACATGAGAACATATGAAAGCTGTTGGTTCCTTTTAACAGTCTTCAATATTACCAGGTAAGAAGTTTTAGGTTGTAGTTATTATAGGAATTATAGGACTATTTCCCTCTATACCATTTGTATTTCATTAACCTTTGACTATTGGATGTTCTTATAGGCACTTTAGTATTGCCAGTATAACAGTATAGCTTCCGTCCCTCTCCTCGCCCCTACCTGGGCTCGAATCAGGAACACAATGACAACAGCCACCATCGAAGCAGCGTTACCCATGCAGAGCAAGGGGAACAACTACTAGAAGGGTCAGAGCGAGTGACGTTTGAACCGCTATTAGCGCGCGCTAACTAGCTAGCCATTTCACTTCGGTTACACCAGCCTCATCTCGGGAGTTGAAAGGCTTGAAGTCATAAACAGTGCAATGTTTGACGCACAACGAAGAGCTGCTGGCAAAACGCACGAAAGTGCTGTTTGAATGAATGTTTACGCGCCTGCTTCTGCCTACCACCGCTCCGTCAGATACGTAGATACTTGTATGCTTGAATGCTCAGTCAGATTATATGCAAATAATATCTAGTAATATCATCAACCATGTGTAGTTAACCAGTGATTATGATTGATAGTTTTTTATAAGATAAGTTTAATGCTAGCTAGCAACTTACCTTGGCTTACTGCATTCGCGTAACAGGCAGTCTCCTTGTGGAGTGCAATGAGAGAGAGGCAGGTCATTATTGTGTTGGACTAGTTAACTGTAAGTTTGCAAGTTTGGATCCCCCGAGCTGACAAGGTGAAAATCTGTCGTTCTTAACTGACTTGCCTAGTTAAATAAAGGTATAAAAAATAAAAATAAATATTTTTAAAAATCAGCAAATCGGCGCCCAAAACTACAGATTTCCGATTGTTATGAAAACTTGAAATCGGCCCTAATTAATCGACCATTCCGATTAACCGGTCGACCTCTAGTAAGGTTGCTAGATTGAATCCCCGAGCTGATAAGGTAAAAATCTGTAATTCTACCCTTGAACATGGCAGTTAACCTACTGTTCCTAGGCCGTCATTGTAAATAAGAATTTGTTCTTAACTGACTTGCCTAGTTAAATAAAAAAATGGTGTGTATGCTCGTGGTGGTGAGTGTCCCTCTGTCTTTGTGTGCATGCATTTGCAGACGACCGCTCAGGATCAAGTGGCACATACGTACACACACACACTCCAAACATGTAGCGTGAGCGAGCGAGCAGCAGCCTCAACCTGGGAGCTTTGAACAGGCTCATTAATTCTGTCCTCCTTTTAAGAGAGTGAATTGACCAAGACATTTCCCCCTCTCTATCCATCCCTCCCTCTATTCCTTTCACTGGCTATGCTGTGTCTCCACACTAGGCTGGGCCCTAGTGGGCTCCTGTGGACCGCCAGTGGGCTGTGGCTGGTGGAGGGCCCTCATTAGTGGGGAGAGAACTGAGATGAAGTGAGTTTTAGCTGAAGGCAGACAGGCAGGGCTCTGCTCTCCTCCAATCCAGGGATTACCAAACGTTTTTGCTTCTGGACCCACCATAAGGGTTGAGTGGTGAAAAAACATAGACAAACCAAAGAAAACGTTTTTTAAATGATTAATAATAATACCCTGTGACCAATTTTAAGAGATTAGCTGTATAATTATGACATTATTTGTAACAACGCAGGTTTTTTTCTGTCTCAAAGAGGGCCTAGGTGGTGGACTTGACAGGGGATGTGGCAGGGGGCTGAATTCTACCTTGGCCCTGGCAGAATTCAGCCCATTGCCACCCCCCCTGTCAAAAAAATGTAGGCCCTTATCTTGGCAGCAGAGAGAAAATGTTGCAGTTTTAAAGCTAATTTCCTGATCCACAGTTTGTGAACCACTCCTCTAGTCTACTCAGCAGCAGACAGCCAGGGCTCTGCCCTCCTCTAGTCTACTCAGCAGCAGGCAGTTCAGGGCTCTGCCCTCCTCTAGTCTACTCAGCAGCAGACAGACAGGGCTCTGCCCTCCTCTAGTCTACTCAGCAGCAGGCAGCCAGGGCTCTGCCCTCCTCTAGTCTACTCAGCAGCAGGCAGCCAGGGCTCTGCCCTCCTCTAGTCTACTCAGCAGCAGACAGCCAGGGCTCTGCCCTCCTCTAGTCTACTAAGGCAGTTCAGGGCTCTGCCCTCCTCTAGTCTACTCAGGCAGTTCAGGGCTCTGCCCTCCTCTAATCTACTCAGCAGCAGACAGCCAGGGCTCTGCCCTCTAGTCTACTCAGCAGCAGGCAGCCAGGGCTCTGCCCTCCTCTAATCTACTCAGCAGCAGACAGCCAGGGCTCTGCCCTCCTCTAATCTACTCAGCAGCAGACAGCCAGGGCTCTGCCCTCCTCTAATCTACTCAGCAGCAGGCAGCCAGGGCTCTGCCCTCCTCTAATCTACTCAGCAGCAGGCAGCCAGGGCTCTGCCCTCCTCTAGTCTACTCAGGCAGTTCAGGGCTCTGCCCTCCTCTAATCTACTCAGCAGCAGACAGCCAGGGCTCTGCCCTCCTCTAGTCTACTCAGCAGCAGGCAGCCAGGGCTCTGCCCTCCTCTAGTCTACTCAGCAGCAGACAGCCAGGGCTCTGCCCTCCTCTAATCTACTCAGCAGCAGGCAGCCAGGGCTCTGCCCTCCTCTAATCTACTCAGCAGCAGGCAGTTCATGGCTCTGCCCTCCTCTAGTCTACTCAGGCAGTTCAGGGCTCTGCTCTCCTCTAGTCTACTCAGCAGAAGACAGCCAGGGCTCTGCCCTCCTCTAGTCTACTCAGCAGCAGGCAGTTCAGGGCTCTGCCCTCCTCTAGTCTACTCAGCAGCAGGCAGTTCAGGGCTCTGCCCTCCTCTAGTCTACTCAGCAGCAGACAGACAGGGCTCTGCCCTCCTCTAGTCTACTCAGGCAGTTCAGGGCTCTGCCCTCCTCTAGTCTACTCAGGCAGTTCAGGGCTCTGCTCTCCTCTAGTCTACTCAGCAGCAGACAGCCAGGGCTCTGCCCTCCTCTAGTCTACTCAGGCAGTTCAGGGCTCTGCCCTCCTCTAGTCTACTCAGCAGCAGGCAGCCAGGGCTCTGCCCTCCTCTAGTCTACTCAGCAGCAGGCAGTTCAGGGCTCTGCCCTCCTCTAGTCTACTCAGCAGCAGGCAGCCAGGGCTCTGCCCTCCTCTAGTCTACTCAGCAGCAGGCAGCCAGGGCTCTGCCCTCCTCTAGTCTACTCAGCAGCAGGCAGTTCAGGGCTTTGCTCTCCTCTAGTCTACTCAGGCAGTTCAGGGCTCTGCTCTCCTCTAGTCTACTCAGGCAGTTCAGGGCTCTGCTCCCCTCTAGTCTACTCAGGCAGTTCAGGGCTCTGCCCTCCTCTAGTCTACTCAGGCAGTTCAGGGCTCTGCCCTCCTCTAGTCTACTCAGGCAGTTCAGGGCTCTGCCCTCCTCTAGTCTATTCAGCAGCAGGCAGCCAGGGCTCTGCCCTCCTCTAGTCTACTCAGGCAGTTCAGGGCTCTGCCCTCCTCTAGTCTACTCAGGCAGTTCAGGGCTCTGCCCTCCTCTAGTCTACTCAGGCAGTTCAGGGCTCTGCCCTCCTCTAGTCTACTCAGGCAGTTCAGGGCTCTGCCCTCCTCTAGTCTACTCAGGCAGTTCAGGGCTCTGCCCTCCTCTAGTCTACTCAGGCAGTTCAGGGCTCTGCCCTCCTCTAGTCTACTCAGGCAGTTTAGGGCTCTGCCCTCCTCTAGTCTACTCAGGCAGTTCAGGGCTCTGCTCTCCTCTAGTCTACTCAGCAGCAGACAGCCAGGGCTCTGCTCTCCTCTAGTCTACTCAGCAGCAGGCAGCCAGGGCTATGCCCTCCTCTAGTCTACTCAGCAGCAGGCAGCCAGGGCTCTGCCCTCCTCTAGTCTACTCAGCAGTAGGCAGCCAGGGCTCTGCTCTCCTCTAGTCTACTCAGGCAGTTCTGGGCTCTGCCCTCCTCTAGTCTACTCAGGCAGTTCAGGGCTCTGCCCTCCTCTAGTCTACTCAGGCAGTTTAGGGCTCTGCCCTCCTCTAGTCTACTCAGGCAGTTCAGGGCTCTGCTCTCCTCTAGTCTACTCAGCAGCAGGCAGCCAGGGCTCTGCCCTCCTCTAATCTACTCAGCAGCAGGCAGCCAGGGCTCTGCTCTCCTCTAGTCTACTCAGGCAGTTCAGGGCTCTGCCCTCCTCTAGTCTACTCAGGCAGTTCAGGGCTCTGCCCTCCTCTAGTCTACTCAGGCAGTTCAGGGCTCTGCTCTTCTCTAGTCTACTCAGGCAGTTCAGGGCTCTGCCCTCCTCTAGTCTACTCAGGCAGTTCAGGGCTCTGCCCTTCTCTAGTCTACTCAGCAGCAGGCAGTTCAGGGCTCTGCTCTCCTCTAGTCTACTCAGCAGCAGGCAGTTCAGGGCTCTGCTCTCCTCTAGTCTACTCAGCAACAGACAGCCGGGGCTCTGCCCTCCTCTAGTCTACTCAGCAGCAGGCAGTTCAGGGCTCTGCTCTCCTCTAGTCTACTCAGCAGCAGGCAGTTCAGGGCTCTGCCCTCCTCTAGTCTACTCAGAAGCAGACAGCCAGGGCTCTGCTCTCCTCTAGTCTACTCAGGCAGTTCAGGGCTCTGCCCTCCTCTAGTCTACTCAGAAGCAGACAGCCAGGGCTCTGCCCTCCTCTAGTCTACTCAGCAGCAGGCAGTTCAGGGCTCTGCCCTCCTCTAGTCTACTCAGCAGCAGGCAGTTCAGGGCTCTGCCCTCCTCTAGTCTACTCAGCAGCAGGCAGTTCAGGGCTCTGCTCTTCTCTAGTCTACTCATCAGCAGGCAGTTCAGGGCTCTGCCCTCCTCTAGTCTACTCAGCAGCAGGCAGTTCAGGGCTCTGCTCTTCTCTAGTCTTCTCATCAGCAGGCAGTTCAGGGCTCTGCCCTCCTCTAGTCTACTCAGAAGCAGACAGCCAGGGCTCTGCCCTCCTCTAATCTACTCAGCAGCAGGCAGTTCAGGGCTCTGCCCTCCTCTAGTCTACTCAGAAGCAGACAGCCTGGGCTCTGCCCTCCTCTAATCTACTCATCAGCAGGCAGTTCAGGGCTCTGCCCTCCTCTAGTCTACTCAGAAGCAGACAGCCAGGGCTCTGCCCTCCTCTAATCTACTCAGCAGCAGGCAGTTCAGGGCTCTGCTCTTCTCTAGTCTACTCAGCAGCAGGCAGTTCAGGGCTCTGCCCTCCTCTAGTCTACTCAGCAGCAGGCAGTTCAGGGCTCTGCTCTTCTCTAGTCTACTCAGCAGCAGGCAGTTCAGGACTCTGCTCTCCTCTAGTCTACTCAGAAGCAGACAGCCGGGGCTCTGCTCTCCTCTAGTCTACTCAGCAGCAGGCAGTTCAGGGCTCTGCCCTCCTCTAGTCTACTCAGCAGCAGGCAGTTCAGGGCTCTGCTCTCCTCTAGTCTACTCAGCAGCAGGCAGTTCAGGGCTCTGCCCTCCTCTAGTCTACTCAGAAGCAGACAGCCAGGGCTCTGCTCTCCTCCAGTCTACTCAGGCAGTTCAGGGCTCTGCCCTCCTCTAGTCTACTCAGCAGCAGACAGCCAGGGCTCTGCCCTCCTCTAGTCTACTCAGGCAGTTCAGGGCTCTGCCCTCCTCTAGTCTACTCAGAAGCAGACAGCCAGGGCTCTGCCCTCCTCTAATCTACTCAGAAGCAGACAGCCAGGGCTCTGCCCTCCTCTAATCTACTCAGCAGCAGACAGCCAGGGCTCTGCCCTCCTCTAATCTACTCAGCAGCAGACAGCCAGGGCTCTGCTCTCCTCTAGTCTACTCAGCAGCAGACAGCCAGGGCTCTGCCCTCCTCTAATCTACTCAGCAGCAGACAGCCAGGGCTCTGCTCTCCTCTAGTCTACTCAGAAGCAGACAGCCAGGGCTCTGCCCTCCTCTAGTCTACTCAGAAGCAGACAGCCAGGGCTCTGCCCTCCTCTAATCTACTCAGCAGCAGACAGCCAGGGCTCTGCCCTCCTATAGTCTACTCAGCAGCAGGCAGTTCAGGGCTCTGCCCTCCTCTAGTTTACTCAGAAGCAGACAGCCAGGGCTCTGCCCTCCTCTAATCTACTCAGCAGCAGACAGCCAGGGCTCTGCTCTTCTCTAGTCTACTCAGCAGCAGGCAGTTCAGGGCTCTGCTCTCCTCTAGTCTACTCAGCAGCAGGCAGTTCAGGGCTCTGCCCTCCTCTAATCTACTCAGCAGCAGACAGACAGGGCTCTGCCCTCCTCTAATCTACTCAGCAGCAGACAGACAGGGCTCTGCCCTCCTCTAATCTACTCAGCAGCAGACAGACAGGGCTCTGCCCTCCTCTAATCTACTCAGCAGCAGACAGACAGGGCTCTGCCCTCCTCTAGTCTACTCAGCAGCAGACAGCCAGGGCTCTGCCCTCCTATAGTCTACTCAGGCAGTTCAGGGCTCTGCCCTCCTCTAATCTACTCAGCAGCAGACAGCCAGGGCTCTGCCCTCCTATAGTCTACTCAGCAGCAGGCAGTTCAGGGCTCTGCTCTCCTCTAGTCTACTCAGGCAGTTCAGGGCTCTGCCCTCCTCTAATCTACTCAGCAGCAGACAGCCAGGGCTCTGCCCTCCTCTAGTCTACTCAGCAGCAGACAGCCAGGGCTCTGCCCTCCTATAGTCTACTCAGCAGCAGGCAGTTCAGGGCTCTGCCCTCCTCTAGTCTACTCAGCAGCAGACAGCCAGGGCTCTGCCCTCCTATAGTCTACTCAGCAGCAGGCAGTTCAGGGCTCTGCCCTCCTCTAGTCTACTCAGAAGCAGACAGCCAGGGCTCTGCCCTCCTCTAATCTACTCAGCAGCAGGCAGCCAGGGCTCTGCCCTCCTATAGTCTACTCAGCAGCAGGCAGTTCAGGGCTCTGCCCTCCTCTAGTCTACTCAGCAGCAGACAGCCAGGGCTCTGCCCTCCTATAGTCTACTCAGCAGCAGGCAGTTCAGGGCTCTGCCCTCCTCTAGTCTACTCAGCAGCAGGCAGTTCAGGGCTCTGCCCTCCTCTAGTCTACTCAGCAGCAGGCAGTTCAGGGCTCTGCTCTCCTCTAATCTACTCAGAAGCAGGCAGTTCAGGGCTCTGCCCTCCTCTAGTCTACTCAGAAGCAGACAGCCAGGGCTCTGCTCTCCTCTAGTCTACTCAGGCAGTTCAGGGCTCTGCCCTCCTCTAGTCTACTCAGCAGCAGGCAGCACAGGGCTCTGCTCTCCTCTAGTCTACTCAGCATCAGGCAGCCAGGGCTCTGCCCTCCTATAGTCTACTCAGGAAGTTCAGGGCTCTGCTCTCCTCTAGTCTACTCAGGCAGTTCAGGGCTCTGCCCTCCTCTAGTCTACTCAGGCAGTTCAGGGCTCTGCTCTCCTCTAGTCTACTCAGCAGCAGGCAGCCAGGGCTCTGCCCTCCTCTAATCTACTCAGCAGCAGGCAGCACAGGGCTCTGCTCTCCTCTAGTCTACTCAGCATCAGGCAGCCAGTGCTCTGCCCTCCTATAGTCTACTCAGGAAGTTCAGGGCTCTGCTCTCCTCTAGTCTACTCAGGCAGTTCAGGGCTCTGCCCTCCTCTAGTCTACTCAGGCAGTTCAGGGCTCTGCTCTCCTCTAGTCTACTCAGCAGCAGGCAGCCAGGGCTCTGCCCTCCTCTAGTCTACTCAGGCAGTTCAGGGCTCTGCCCTCCTCTAGTCTACTCAGCAGCAGACAGCCAGGGCTCTGCTCTCCTCTAGTCTACTCAGCAGCAGACAGCCGGGGCTCTGCCCTCCTCTAGTCTACTCAGCAGCAGGCAGTTCAGGGCTCTGCCCTCCTCTAGTCTACTCAGCAGCAGACAGCCAGGGCTCTGCTCTCCTCCAGTCTACTCAGGCAGTTCAGGGCTCTGCCCTCCTCTAGTCTACTCAGCAGCAGGCAGCCAGGGCTCTGCTCTCATCTAGTCTACTCAGCAGGCAGCCAGGGCTCTGCTCTCCTCTAGTCTACTCAGCAGCAGGCAGCCAGGGCTCTGCTCTCCTCTAGTCTACTCAGCAGCAGGCAGCCAGGGCTCTGCCCTCCTCTAGTCTACTCAGGCAGTTCAGGACTCTGCTCTCCTCTAGTCTACTCAGCAGCAGGCAGCCAGGGCTCTGCCCTCCTCTAATCAACTCAGCAGCAGGCAGCCAGGGATCTGCCCTCCTCTAGTCTATTCAGCAGCAGGCAGCCAGGGCTCTGCCCTCCTGTAGTCTACTCAGGCAGTTCAGGGCTCTGCCCTCCTCTAGTCTACTCAGGCAGTTCAGGGCTCTGCCCTCCTCTAGTCTACTCAGGCAGTTCAGGGCTCTGCTCTCCTCTAGTCTACTCAGGCAGTTCAGGGCTCTGCCCTCCTCTAGTCTACTCAGGCAGTTCAGGGCTTTGCTCTCCTCTAGTCTACTCAGCAGCAGACAGCCAGGGCTCTGCCCTCCTCTAGTCTACTCAGGCAGTTCAGTGCTTTGCTCTCCTCTAGTCTACTCCGGCAGTTCAGGGCTCTGCCCTCCTCTAGTCTACTCAGGCAGTTCAGGGCTTTGCTCTCCTCTAGTCTACTCAGGCAGTTCAGGGCTCTGCCCTCCTCTAGTCTACTCAGGCAGTTCAGGGCTAGGCCATCAAGGCCAGCTAATGGTGTTTATCTAGCCATTAGTCAGGCCCTGTTCAGCAGCCTCTCTCTGTTCTGCTCTTGGGGCCTCATACAGGCAGACAGACAGCAGTGTGATGAATGACAGATGAGAGGGGAGAATGAGAATTTATAGGATTGGATGGGAGAATGTAGGCAGAATAGGTGTGGTGGTCGTATCTAATACCCAATATGCCTCTATCCTCTGGGTGAATAAGACCTCCGTGTGTAGTAGCTCCTAGATTCTGTATGGTTTTCTGTAACTGGCCAGCGTCAGCAGCAATAAGATTCTGTATGGTTTACTGTAACTGGCAAGCGTCAGCAGCAATAAGATTCTGTATGGTTTACTGTAACTGGCCAGCGTCAGCATCAGTAAGATTCTGTATGGTTTACTGTAACTGGCCAGCGTCAGCATCAGTAAGATTCTGTATAGTTTACTGTAACTGACCAGCGTCAGCATCAGTAAGATTATGTTTGATTTACTGTAACTGCCAGCGTCAGCAGCAATAAGATTCTGTATAGTTTACTGTAACTGACCAGCGTCAGCATCAGTAAGATTCTGTATGGTTTACTGTAACTGGCCAGCGTCAGCATCAGTAAGATTCTGTATGGTTTACTGTAACTGGCCAGCATCAGCAGCAGTAAGATTCTGTATGGTTTACTGTAACTGGCCAGCGTCAGCAGCAATAAGATTCTGTATGGTTTACTGTAACTGGCCAGCGTCGGCAGCAATAAGATTCTGTATGGTTTACTGTAACTGGCCAGCATCTGCAGCAATAAGATACTGTTTGGTTTACTGTAACTGGCCAGCGTTAGCATCAGTAAGATACTGTTTGGTTTACTGTAACTGGCCAGCGTCAGCAGCAATAAGATACTGTTTGGTTTACTGTAACTGGCCAGCGTCAGCAGCAATAAGATACTGTTTGGTTTACTGTAACTGGCCAGCGTCTGCAGCAGTAAGATACTGTTTGGTTTACTGTAACTGGCCAGCGTCAGCAGCAATAAGATTATGTATGGTTTACTGTAACTGGCCAGCGTCAGCAGCAATAAGATTCTGTTTGGTTTACTGTAACTGACCAGCGTCCGCAGCAATAAGATTATGTATGGTTTACTGTAACTGGCCAGCATCAGCAGCAATAAGATACTGTTTGATTTACTGTAACTGACCAGCGTCAGCAGCAATAAGATTCTGTATGGTTTACTGTAACTGGCCAGCGTCAGCAGCAATAAGATTCTGTATGGTTTACTGTAACTGGCCAGCGTCAGCAGCAATAAGATTCTGTATGGTTTACTGTAACTGGCCAGCATCGGCAGCAGTAAGATACTGTTTGGTTTACTGTAACTGACCAGCGTCAGCAGCAATAAGATTCTGTATGGTTTACTGTAACTGGCCAGCGTCAGCAGCAATAAGATTCTGTATGGTTTACTGTAACTGGCCAGCGTCGGCAGCAGTAAGATACTGTTTGGTTTACTGTAACTGACCAGCGTCAGCAGCAATAAGATTCTGTTTGGTTTACTGTAACTGACCAGCGTCAGCAGCAATAAGATTCTGTATGGTTTACTGTAACTGGCCAGCGTCAGCAGCAATAAGATTCTGTTTGGTTTACTGTAACTGACCAGCGTCAGCAGCAATAAGATTCTGTATGGTTTACTGTAACTGGCCAGCGTCAGCAGCAATAAGATTCTGTATGGTTTACTGTAACTGACCAGCGTCAGCAGCAATAAGATTCTGTATGGTTTACTGTAACTGGCCAGCGTCAGCAGCAATAAGATTCTGTTTGGTTTACTGTAACTGACCAGCGTCAGCAGCAATAAGATTCTGTATGGTTTACTGTAACTGGCCAGCGTCAGCAGCAATAAGATTCTGTATGGTTTACTGTAACTGACCAGCGTCAGCAGCAATAAGATTCTGTATGGTTTACTGTAACTGGCCAGCGTCAGCAGCAATAAGATTCTGTATGGTTTACTGTAACTGACCAGCGTCAGCAGCAATAAGATTCTGTATGGTTTACTGTAACTGGCCAGCGTCAGCAGCAATAAGATTCTGTATGGTTTACTGTAACTGGCCAGCGTCGGCAGCAGTAAGATACTGTTTGGTTTACTGTAACTGACCAGCGTCCGCAGCAATAAGATTATGTATGGTTTACTGTAACTGACCAGCGTCCGCAGCAATAAGATTCTGTATGGTTTACTGTAACTGGCTAGTGTCAGCAGCAGTAATATTCTGTATGGTTTACTGTAACTGGTCAGCGTCAGCAGCAATAAGATTCTGTATGGTTTACTGTAACTGGCTAGTGTCAGCAGCAGTAATATTCTGTATGGTTTACTGTAACTGGTCAGCGTCAGCAGCAATAAGATTCTGTATGGTTTACTGTAACTGGCCAGCGTCAGCATCAGTAAGATTCTGTTTAATTTACTGTAACTGGCTAGTGTCAGCAGCAGTAATATTCTGTATGGTTTACTGTAACTGGCCAGCGTCAGCAGCAATAAGATTCTGTATGGTTTACTGTAACTGGCCAGCGTCAGAAGCAGTAAGATTCTGTTTGATTTACTGTAACTGGCCAGTATCAGCAACATTAAGATTCTGTATGGTTTACTGTAACTGGCTAGCTTCAGCAGCAGTAAGATTCTGTATGGTTTACCGTAACTGGCCAGCGTCAGCAGCAGTAAGAGTCTGTTTGGTTTACTGTAACTGGCCAGCGTCAGCAGCAATAAGATTCTGTATGGTTTACTGTAACTGGCCAGCGTCAGCGTCAGCATCAGTAAGATTCTGTATGGTTTACTGTAACTGGCCAGCGTCAGCATCAGTAAGATTCTGTATAGTTTACTGTAACTGACCAGCGTCAGCATCAGTAAGATTCTGTTTGATTTACTGTAACTGCCAGCGTCAGCAGCAATAAGATTCTGTATAGTTTACTGTAACTGACCAGCGTCAGCATCAGTAAGATTCTGTATGGTTTACTGTAACTGGCCAGCGTCAGCATCAGTAAGATTCTGTATGGTTTACTGTAACTGGCCAGCATCAGCAGCAGTAAGATTCTGTATGGTTTACTGTAACTGGCCAGCGTCAGCAGCAATAAGATTCTGTATGGTTTACTGTAACTGGCCAGCGTCGGCAGCAATAAGATTCTGTATGGTTTACTGTAACTGGCCAGCATCTGCAGCAATAAGATACTGATTGGTTTACTGTAACTGGCCAGCGTTAGCATCAGTAAGATACTGTTTGGTTTACTGTAACTGGCCAGCGTCTGCAGCAATAAGATTCTGTATGGTTTACTGTAACTGGCCAGCGTCAGAAGCAGTAAGATTCTGTTTGATTTACTGTAACTGGCCAGTATCAGCAACATTAAGATTCTGTATGGTTTACTGTAACTGGCTAGCTTCAGCAGCAGTAAGATTCTGTATGGTTTACCGTAACTGGCCAGCGTCAGCAGCAGTAAGAGTCTGTTTGGTTTACTGTAACTGGCCAGCATCAGCAGCAATAAGATTCTGTATGGTTTACTGTAACTGGCCAGCGTCAGCGTCAGCATCAGTAAGATTCTGTTTGATTTACTGTAACTGGCCAGCGTCAGCAGCAATAAGATTCTGTATGGTTTACTGTAACTGGCCAGCGTCAGCATCAGTAAGATTCTGTTTGATTTACTGTAACTGGCCAGCGTCAGCAGCAATAAGATTCTGTATGGTTTACTGTAACTGGCCAGCGTCAGCAGCAATAAGATTCTGTATGGTTTACTGTAACTGGTCAGCGTCAGCAGCAGTAAGATTCTGTATTGTTTACTGTAACTGGTCAGCGTCAGCAGCAGTAAGATTCTGTATTGTTTACCGTAACTGGGCAGCGTCAGCAGCAGTAAGATTCTGTATGGTTTACTGTAACTGGTCAGCGTCAGCAGCAGTAAGATTCTGTATTGTTTACTGTAACTGGCAAGCGTCAGCAACAATAAGATTCTGTATGGTTTACTGTAATTGGCTAGCGTCAGAAGCAATAAGATTCTGTATTGTTTACTGTAACTGGCAAGCGTCAGCAACAATACGATTGTCTGGTGTGTGGTAACATGACCGAATACAAACAGTGCAGCTATTCCCTCCGCAAGGCTATCAAACAAGCTAAGCGTCAGTACAGAGACAAAGTAGAATCTCAATCCAACGGCTCAGACACAAGAGGCATGTGGCAGGGTCCACAGTCAATCACGGACTACAGGAAGAAATCCAGCCCAGTCACGGACCGGGCAGACTAAATAACTTTTTTGCCTGCTTTGAGGACAATACAGTGCCACTGACACGGCCTTCAACGAAAACATGCGGTCTCTCCTTCACTGCAGCCGAGGTGAGTAAGACATTTAAACATGTTAACCCTCGCAAGGCTGCAGGCCCAGACGGCATCCCCAGCCGCGCCCTCAGAGCATGCGCAGACCAGCTGGCCGGTGTGTTTACGGACATATTCAATCAATCCCTATACCAGTCTGCTGTTCCCACATGCTTCAAGAGGGCCACCATTGTTCCTGTTCCCAAGAAAAGGTAACTGAGCTAAACGACTACCGCCCCATAGCACTCACTTCCGTCATCATGAAGTGCTTTGAGAGACTAGTCAAGGACCATATCACCTCCACCCTACCTGACACCCTAGACCCACTCCAATTTGCTTACCGCCCAAATAGGTCCACAGACGACGCAATCTCAACCACACTGCACACTGCCCTAACCCATCTGGACAAGAGGAATACCTATGTGAGAATGCTGTTCATTGACTACAGCTCGGCATTCAACACCATAGTACCCTCCAAGCTCGTCATCAAGCTCGAGACCCTGGGTCTCGACCCCGCCCTGTGCAACTGGGTACTGGACTTCCTGACGGGCCGCCCCCAGGTGGTGAGGGTAGGCAACAACATCTCCTCCCCGCTGATCCTCAACACTGGGGCCCCACAAGGGTGCGTTCTGAGCCCTCTCCTGTACTCCCTGTTCACCCACGACTGCGTGGCCACGCACGCCTCCAACTCAATCATCAAGTTTGCGGACGACACAACAGTGGTAGGCTTGATTATCAACAACGACGAGACGGCCTACAGGGAGGAGGTGAGGGCCCTCGGAGTGTGGTGTCAGGAAAATAACCTCACACTCAACGTCAACAAAACTAAGGAGATGATTGTGGACTTCAGGAAACAGCAGAGGGAACACCCCCCTATCCACATCGATGGAACAGTAGTGGAGAGGGTAGCAAGTTTTAAGTTCCTCGGCATACACATCACAGACAAACTGAATTGGTCCACTCACACAGACAGCATTGTGAAGAAGGCGCAGCAGCGCCTCTTCAACCTCAGGAGGCTGAAGAAATTCGGCTTGTCACCAAAAGCACTCACAAACTTCTACAGATGCACAATCGAGAGCATCCTGGCGGGCTGTATCACCGCCTGGTACGGCAACTGCTCCGCCCTCAACCGTAAGGCTCTCCAGAGGGTAGTGAGGTCTGCACAACGCATCACCGGGGGCAAACTACCTGCCCTCCAGGATACCTACACCACCCGATGTCACAGGAAGGCCATAAAGATCATCAAGGACATCAACCACCCGAGCCACTGCCTGTTCACCCCGCTATCATCCAGAAGGCAAGGTCAGTACAGGTGCATCAAAGCTGGGACCGAGAGACTGAAAAACAGCTTCTATCTCAAGGCCATCAGACTGTTAAACAGCCACCACTAACACTGAGTGGCTGCTGCCAACACACTGACACTGACTCAACTCCAGCCACTTTAATAATGGGAATTGATGGGAAATGATGTAAATATATCACTAGCCACTTTAAACAATGCTACCTTATATAATGTTACTTACCCTACATTATTCATCTCATATGCATACGTATATACTGTACTCTATATCATCGACTGTATCCTTATGTAATACATGTATCACTAGCCACTTTAACTATGCCACTTTGTTTACATACTCATCTCATATGTATATACTGTACTCAATACCATCTACTGTATCTTGCCTATGCTGCTCTGTACCATCACTCATTCACATATCCTTATGTACATATTCTTTATCCCCTTACACTGTGTACAAGACAGTAGTTTTGGAATTGTTAGTTAGATTACTTGTTATTACTGCATTGTCGGAACTAGAAGCACAAGCATTTCGCTACACTCACATTAACATCTGCTAACCATGTGTATGTGACAAATAAAATTTGATTTGATTTGATTTGATTCTGTATGGTTTACTGTAATTGGCTAGCGTCAGCATCAGTAAGATTCTGTTTGATTTACAGTAACTGGCCAGCGTCAGCAGCAGTAAGATTCTGTATGGTGTACTGTAACTGGTCAGCGTCAGTAGCAGTAAGATTCTGTATGGTTTACTGTAACTGGCCAGCGTCAGCATCAGTAAGATTCTGTATGGTTTACTGTAACTGGCCAGCATCAGCAGCAATAAGATTCTGTATGGTTTACTGTAACTGGTCAGCGTCAGCAGCAGTAAGATTCTGTATGGTTTACTGTAACTGGTCAGCGTCAGCAGCAGTAAGATTCTTTATGGTTTACTGTAACTGGCCAGCGTCAGCAGCTGTAAGATTCTTTATGGTTTACTGTAACTGGCCAGCTTCAGCAGCAGCAAGATTCTGTATGGTTTACTGTAACTGGGCAGCGTCAGCAGCAGTAAGATTCTGTATGGTATACTGTAACTGGCAAGCGTCAGCAACAATAAGATTCTGTATGGTTTACTGTAATTGGCAAGCGTCAGCATCAGTAAGATTCTGTTTGATTTCCTTTAACTGGCCAGCGTCAGCAACATTAAGATTCTGTATGGTTTACTGTAACTGGCTAGCTTCAGCATCAGTAAGATTCTGTATGGTTTACTGTATCTGGCCAGCATCAGCAGCAATAAGATTCTGTATGGTTTACTCTAACTGGTCAGCGTCAGCAGCAGTAAGATTCTGTTTGATTTACTGTAACTGGTCAGCGTCAGCAGCAATAAGATTCTGTATGGTTTACCGTAAGTGGGCAGCGTCAGCAGCAATAAGATTCTGTATGGTTTACTGTAACTGGCTAGCGTCAGAAGCAATAAGATTCTGTATGGTTTACTGTAACTGGGCAGCGTCAGCAGCAGTAAGATTCTGTATGGTTTACTGTAACTGGCTAGCGTCAGAAGCAATAAGATTCTGTATGGTTTACTGTAACTGGCAAGCGTCAGCAACAATAAGATTCTGTATGGTTTACTGTAACTGGCAAGCGTCAGCAACAATAAGATTCTGTATGGTTTACTGTAACTGGTAAGCGTCATCAGCAGTAAGATTCTGTATTGTTTACTGTAACTGGTCAGCGTCAGCAGCAGTAAGATTCTGTATGGTTTACTGTAATTGGCTAGCGTCAGCATCAGTAAGATTCTGTTTGATTTACTGTAACTGGCCAGCATCAGCAACATTAAGGATTCTGTATGGTTTATTGTAACTGGCTAGCTTCAGCAGCACTAAGATTCTGTATGGTTTACCGTAACTGGCCAGCGTCAGCAGCAGTAAGATTCTGTTTGGTGTACTGTAACTGGCCAGCGTCAGCAGCAATAAGATTCTGTATGGTTTACTGTAACTGGCCAGCGTCAGCATCAGTAAGATTCTGTATGGTTTACTGTAACTGGCCAGCATCAGCAGCAATAAGATTCTGTTTGGTTTACTGTAACTGGCCAGCGTCAGCAGCAATAAGATTCTGTATGGTTTACTGTAACTGGTCAGCGTCAGCAGCAATAAGATTCTGTTTGGTTTACTGTAACTGGCCAGCGTCAGCATCAGTAAGATTCTGTATGGTTTACTGTAACTGGCCAGCATCAGCAGCAATAAGATTCTGTTTGGTTTACTGTAACTGGCCAGCGTCAGCAGCAATAAGATTATGTTTGGTTTACTGTAACTGGTCAGCGTCAGCAGCAATAATATTCTGTTTGGTTTACTGTAACTGGCCAGCGTCAGCATCAGTAAGGTTCTGTATGGTTTACTGTAACTGGCCAGTGTCAGCATCAGTAAGATTCTGTATGGTTTACTGTAACTGGCCAGCGTCAGCATCAGTAAGATTCTGTTTGATTTACTGTAACTGGCCAGCATCAGCAGCAATAAGATTCTGTATGGTTTACTGTAACTGGCCAGCGTCAGCAGCAGTAAGATTCTGTATGGTTTACTGTAACTGGCTAGTGTCAGCAGCAATAAGATTATGTATGGTTTACTGTAACTGGTCAGCGTTAGCAGCAATAAGATTCTGTATGGTTTACTGTAACTGACCAGCGTCAGCATCAGTAAGATTCTGTATGGTTTACTGTAACTGGCCAGCGTCAGCATCAGTAAGATTCTGTATGGTTTACTGTAACTGGCCAGCGTCAGCAGCAATAAGATTCTGTTTGGTTTACTGTAACTGGCCAGCGTCAGCAGCAATAAGATTCTGTATAATTTACTGTAACTGGCCAGCGTCAGCATCAGTAAGATTCTGTTTGGTTTACTGTAACTGGCCAGCGTCAGCAGCAATAAGATTCTGTATAATTTACTGTAACTGGCCAGCGTCAGCAGCAATAAGATTCTGTTTGGTTTACTGTAACTGGCCAGCGTCAGCATCAGTAAGATTCTGTTTGGTTTACTGTAACTGGCCAGCGTCAGCAGCAATAAGATTCTGTATAATTTACTGTAACTGGCCAGCGTCAGCAGCAATAAGATTCTGTATGGTTTACTGTAACTGGCCAGCGTCAGCAGCAACAAGATTCTGTATGGTTTACTGTAACTGGCCAGCGTTAGCAGCAACAAGATTCTGTATGGTTTACTGTAACTGGTCAGCGTTAGCAGCAACAAGATTCTGTATGGTTTACTGTAACTGGTCAGCGTTAGCAGCAACAAGATTCTGTATGGTTTACTGTAACTGGTCAGCGTTAGCAGCAGTGAGTGGACTCCTAGGGTTGAGATCTCCACAACGTTCAGTCTGTTAGTACACTGACTAATCTGGAAGTGTGACTGACAGGTAGCAGCCCACACAAAACAGCAATTTACACCCATCACAACTCTCTGTCGGTCTTTCTCTCTCTCATTTGTCCCTTTCTGTCTTTCCATCACAAGTCAGTCATTTTTATTATTTTACCAGGTACTGTAAGCCATCACTAGCCGGCTTCCACCCAGTTACGTAACCTTTCACCTTAGAGGCTTCTGCCCTATATACATAGACTTGGAATCACTGGCCACTTAATAATGAAACACTAGTCACTTCAATAATGTTTAAATCATGTTTACATACTGCTTTAATAATCTCATATGTATATATTGTATTCCATTCTACTGTATTTTACTCAATACTACTCTGACATTGCTCAATCTAATATTTATATATTTCTTAGTTCCATTCTTTTACTTTTAGATTTGTGTGTGTTGTTGTGAATTGTTAGATACTACTGCATTGTTAGAGCTAGGTACACAAGCATTCTTCTACACCCAAAATAACGTCTGCTAAATATGTGTCCAATAAAATGTTATTTAAGTTGACACATTCTCAGCAACAACCTAGGGAATAGTTACAGTAGTTACAATTGGAATCTGGGGATGATTAGGTGGCCATGATGGTATGAGGGCGAAATTGGAAATTTAGCCAGGGCACCAGGGTTGGCACCTCTACTCTTACAAAAAGTGCCACAGTGGGATGTAGGGTGGTATGCTGCCGGCCAGAACAAAGCCTCTCTCCACAATTCCCTCTGTTTACTAGGGAGTCTCTCTCAGTGTGTCAGTGTGTGAAAAGCACACTGCTTTACACTGCACCCGTGTTTAGGGATGGGCAGCAACCGTAACAGGTGAATGGGAGGGATTAGTGCCAGTCAGGTTTGGATGTAACGTGTAAACATGGCCTGTTTAATCCAACGTCATGTGCACACTCTATACGTGTGACTTGTGTAAGAATGTAGTGGCGGAGTATTGTAATAGGATATGCAGTACACTATTTCATATATATTTCATGGAGACAAGATCAGTATTCCCCTTGAAACTCAAGAAACAGAGGGGTGAGACTAAACCATATTATATTGCAAGCTACCTTCATGGCTCATCGGCATTTATGGTGGCGAAGTTAGATAATTATACCTAATAAGGTGTGTAATGGATTCCTTCCCTGACTTCTTAATTGTAGCAAGGTCTGGACTTGTTTGTTATTGAAGTGGTACAATACCGTGTGCTGTGTTGGGAGTTTTGACTGATGGAGGTGTGTGTGTGTGTCTCTTTGGCAGAAAAGCTAGTGCTTAATATGATTGTATAGACTGTGTGGCGAGTTTTGGTGTGTGTCTCTCTTCTGCAGAGTTGCTGGCTTGTGGAGTTGTGTATCTGTCTCTTCTGCAGTGGGCCTGAGTTTTGAGGTAGTCTTGGATGAAGGTGTGTGTGCCTTTTCTGCAGTGGGCCTAGTGCCTAATCAGGTTCCCTGCACGCCAGCTGTGTCCACAGCAAATAGCCACTTTGTCCCAGTGGAGAGGACACTCAACCAGCAGGGAGGGAGGAGGCCAGAAAGAACTGGGAGATTATCTCAACCTGCTGCCGCAGTGAGCGAGAGAGGGTGTGTGTGCGTGTATGTGTGTGTTTGTGTGCACACATGCACCCTTCCTCCCTTGTGTATGTGTGTGTGTTTGCGCAAGAGACAGAGAGGGTGTGTACTGTATGTGAGCAAGCAGCGAGTCATTGTGTCTGCTACTCCACTTGCCGTTTGTAGTCTACTCTCCCACTCAAGTGTCCAGCTGGCAGACAGGAGATAGCTAGGGCCTTGGGACCAGGGACGACGCAGTAAACAGACAAACAGGCTATAATTCCTAATGAGGAAAAGTGCTGTACCTGAACGGAAAGAGAAGTGGGGGCCATATTGACCTCTGCTGCTCCCCCATACACACACAGACATGCACACACGCACACACACACTAATGTGAGGCCTATGTGTGTTTTAGTGTACTCGGGTCATGGTAGGTCTCAGGGGTGATGGTACTTAGGCAAGGGCAGCTGTGTCTCTGTGTGTTATAGACCAGAAGGTTTTCACCAATGCCTGCCTGCTCAATGCCCTGCCTGATCACAATGGCTGGGCTAGTTGCCTGGTCCCGTGGCTCATTGCAGTCAGTCAAATTGAAATAAATTAACTGCCAACCCTGACGGCAGGGTAATTGTTCATATGGAAATTGGATTGCCGTCGTCACACGAGCTTCCCTAAGCACTTCTAAAACAATTTCACTCAGATTGGTAGGAGGGGCGGAGCTCATACATTGTCTGAAAGACAGAGAGCTCTCGAGTCCATGCTTCATTTTAACAATGTGTCGTGGAGTCCGTTTTCCTTTTTCCTTTTACTGACTGGAGCGAGAAATAGGAGCACTAGGCACCGTGTAGCGCGCCTGACGTAGACATTAGTTTCTGCTACTCCGTGTGCGCCACCAAACCATTTTGTCATATTGTCTATAACACGCTTTATCACAGGCTCACAGAACACCCACGCACTGAGACGCACTGAGACGCACTGAGACACTGAGACAGACAGACACACAGGACCAGACACACAGGACTCTCTCCTGGCCACTAATTTAATGGTGGCTCACTTTTATCAGCAGCATAACACTGAGAAAGGCTTTAATATCAAGACACCACCCGTCACTGTCAGGAATGGCATCTGCTGGTCAGAGAACAAGAGATATAGAGAGAGAGGAGAGTGCTGATATGACAAATGCTGAATATGAATGCGGGCAACCGCCTTGCCGCCATATGGGGTGATATCCTATTATGGTTGTCGGTGGGGGGGGGGTCTGTTATTTCTTTATTTATATCTCACTGTCTGCTCTGTTTAATGAGTGGTAGGTCTGAGAGCAGCACTCGTGCTGGGTTTGAAGATGCCTAATCAGCTACAGAGTGGTCGCATGCGTATCAAATGACACCCTATTCCTTATACAGTGCACTACTTTTGACCAGGGCCCATAGTGACCAGGGTCCATAGGGCTCTGGTCAAAAGAAGTGCACTACATAGGGAATAGGGTGTCATATGGGACCCATTCAACGACAGTCTGTTCAGCATATTGGTGGAGATGTAATCAGCAGACACTCACTTCCACCTCCTGCAGCCTGGCTGGAGTATTATCCTAGAGAATAGGATGTGGAGGATCCTCTGTCTGTGCCAGAGAGGATGATGGGTAGGGTCCTCTGTCTGTGCCAGAGAGGATGATGGGTAGGGTCCTCTGTCTGTGCCAGAGAGGATGATGGGTAGGATCCTCTGTCTGTGCCAGAGAGGATTTATGCTGCTGCTGTGGCCTGTGTCAAAGGGACACCCCGTGGTAGTCTGCACAAGTGTCTCTGGGTGGCAGGAAATCATTTTGCTGTCAGCACTGAGAGTGTGTTTGTGTGTCTGTTCACTCACGTGTGCTCATAGAATGCTCACACTGGCCATTTTTAAATTATCTTTCATTTTTCTCTGCTGGGAGATGTCTTTCCAGTTCAGATGTCTTAGGGAAGGGAGGGTGGAGAAGAGATAGTAGGCAGCCAGAAGCATGTGAGCTATCCAGTTGACGAGCACCAGGTAGCAGGAAACACCCAGTCGTACAGGCCTGAAAAACAGGCCAACAAGTAGCTCCCCTAGAAAAATGTCCCTTCCTCTCTCATTTCCCTTACTGTTTCCAAAGTTTGCAGACAAACCTGTGAAGTCAAGGCAGCCGGTAGCTAAACCATGAAGCCCTAATGAGAGATTAATGCTTCTAGTTTTTAAGTCGTTCTCTCCTGCACTGGAACACTGTTTTAATGGAACAATCAGGGACGAGGCTTTCTCAGGAGCGTCTCTCTTTCCAGATGTGCCTGCTTCGTTAGCGCCTCGCTCTTTTCATTCATATTTATTCCCGGTCATTGGAGGCTTCATTAGCCAGCAACCGACTTATTATAGCAGCTTTTTCTTTATTCAGAATGGCCCAGCCTTTGTAGGAGGGGTGTTCCCAGCTGCCATGTCCTGTACAGAGGTGTGGAGAAATCTAAATACTTCTTCAGAGAAGTAGAGATGAGCTGGGACAGCCTGGGGACAAAGGAGCTGGGTTCCTCCTGTGTCACCACTCACCACCACAAGCTCTTTGAAGCCTCCTTAACTCCACTGTTCTGGATTAAGCCCATGAAACAAGTATGAAGAGTGATAGATGACAGAGGAGAGGAGACATCCTAGGAGAGAACGAGCTTCTTTGAAAAAGTGTGCAGGATTTATTTTGCAATGACCCACAATGCAACATCTGAGGGAAGTTTTTATAACAGCAGATTTTTGTTGTTATAGGGAGTGAGAGGTTCAACTGCCCGAAAAGCTGCCCACTCGACCCCATCCCCTCCCCTCTTCTCCAGACCATCTCTGGAGACTTTCTCCCATTCCTCACTTCCCTCATCAACTCATCCCTGACCACTGACTGCGTGTCCCCTCTGACTTCAAAATGGCCCGAGTTGCTTTCCTCCTCATCAAGAAACCAACACACGACTCTGACGTCAAGAACTACAGACCGGTATCCCTGCTTTATTTTCTTTCCAAAACGCTCTCTCTGACCAATTCTCTCATTATCACTCTCAGAACTATCTTCTTGACCGAGACTGCTCTTGTCTGTCTCATGGAGGCTCTCCACACTGCCAAAGCTGACTAGCTCCTCTGTTCTCATCCTCCTAGATCTAAGCTGCCTTCGACACCTTGAACATACAGATCCTCTTCTCCGCCCTCTCAGGGCTGGGCGTCTCAGGCTCTGCACACTCTTGGATTGCAACCTACCTGGCAGGCCGCTCCTACCAGGTGACGTGGAGAGGATTTGTGACTGAACCACGTACCCTTACAACTGGTGTCCCCCAGGGCTCAGTTCTAGGCCCTCTTCTGTCTGTACACCAAGTCACTCGGCTCCGTCATATCCTCACATGGTCTCTCCTATCATTACTATGCGGATGACACTCAACTACTTTTCTCCTTCACCCCGTCTGACACCCAGGTGGCGACACGCTTCTCTGCGTGCCTGGCATTTATCTCAGCTTGAATTTCGGCCCACCACCTCAAGCTCAACCTCGAAAACACAGAGCTGCTCTTCCTCCTGGGGAAGGCATGCCCGCTCCAAGACCTCTTCATCACATTTGACAACTTCACGGTGTCCCCGTCCCAGAGTGCAAAGAACCTTGGATTGACCCTGGACAACACCCTGTCATTCTCTGCAAACATCAAAGCAGTGACTCATTCCTGCAGGTTCAGGCTCTATAAGATCCGTAGAGTACGACCCTACCTCACACAGGAAGCGGAATTCAGGAACTTGTCATCTCCCGTCTGGACTACTGCAACTCTCTGTTGGCTGGTCTCCTCGCTTGTGCCATCAAACCCCGGCAATTTATCCAGAATTCTGCAGTTCAACCTTCCCAAGTTCTCCCATGTCACCCCGCTCCTCCGCACACTCCACTGGCTTCCATTCAAAGCTCACAACCACTACAAGACCATGATACTTGCCTACTGAGCAGCAAGAGGAACTGCTCAAACTGCTCAAACCTTACATCCCAACCCGAGCACTCCATTCTGCCACCTCTGGCCTCTTGGCCCTCCTAAGCTCTTCTCTGTCCTGGCACCCCAGCTACCCCCTCAAGCTAGGATAGCAGAGTCCCTGCCCCCTGCCCATCTTCTAAAAAGATCTGAAACCCTGCCTCTTCAAAGTGTATCTTAAATAAATAATCTCACAGCACCCCCCCTCCTACCACCTCTTCGCCCCCCCCCCCCCCCCCCCCCCAACTTTTCTGATAGCTACTTTGAGGTAAAATGTACTTACTATGACTGTGATATGTGGTAATCCTACATAGCTATCTTAAGATGAATGCACTACTGTAAGTCACTCTGGATAAGAGCGTCTGCTCAATGACTCAAATGTGAAATGTAAATGAGAGATTTGCATGAATAGGCAAGAGAGCCTTTGAAGGGATAGAAGTAAGTTGAGCTGAGTTTTCTGTCACCCAAGTGAACACTTCCTGACAATTCTACTAACTATTGTAGCCTACATCTCAGTTTGGGAATGCTTACACAGTCTGTTTGATTGCACTGTACAAAGTCAGGGGTCCTAAATCATTATACTGGGCTAAAAAAAAGCAGCCAGGGACTTTTTGAAAATCCATCTTTTTTTGTTTGGAACATTTGAACAGGAATTTGAATAACTAGACTGACAGTGGATTATAGACTTGGAGCATGAAATATGAGTGGGTGGAAATGGAATACTCTCTTCTTTATAAACATTAGTCATTATCACTATAATGTAATGGCAGGTCACAATGATAAAACTTCAGGGTCGTCTATACTCTACACTAAACAAAGGCAGAATAACCCAAACAAAAGAGCAAAACAAGATTAACTAAAAGGTTGATTAGGCTGGCTCAGCCTGGGATCTGCAACCTGAACACATCTACACTCAATTGTTTTACAGAAAGCCCATGAACTACCCATTACTCTACATAGGCTCATTGGCTTTAGTGAGATACCCAGAGGGGCCATTGGCATACCAGGTCATAAGTAACCCTGTAAAAGGTTCATAATTTCATAGGAGGGTAGGTAAATACTAGCCTAATAGGCTACATCGACACGTCTGTGAATAACTATGGCTGCGTTTACACAAGCAGCCCAATTGTGATATATGTTTTAATCTCTTTTGACAATAATTGGTCAACAAATAAGAATTGGGCTCTGTGTGTAAATGCAGCCTTTGTAGGTGTTAAGAGACCAGGGTGACTTTCAGCCAAACATCATCCTGCTATTTTCTCGTTTCCCATAATAACAAGAGTAAAGACCTACCAAACACTCCTGGTGGGAGTAAGCACAGGGGGCGAGTTTATAACACAGTTTACATTTTAATGGAATTGTTTAAGAGTATGAATTAAACAGGGCAGATGCATTTACCTAGAGAAATGGGGCTCCGAAAGGAATGAGGTTGTGAAATGAAAAAGCAAAATAAAATCAGGGACTAGGGGAGGACGGCCACTTTAATGCAAATGGGAGTAAGAGCTGAAATGAACTGGAGAGCAAACGTCTAATCAGTACTCTCCCCACTTAGTGCTCTGAGCAAAGGCAGGTTAACATAATAAATCACAGATTCACAGGCAGCTAGGCACAGGCTGCCTCCCTCCCTCCTTCCCTCTATCTCTCCCTCCCTCCACCTTTCCACAGGCTTTTCAATTTGACCAGTGTAGCTATGGACTTAACTGCCTAGGTGAAATGAGCAGGACCATATCTCTCTGTGTGTGTGTGTGTGTGTGTGTGTGTGTGTGTTAGTGTGTGTGTGCATATGTTTGTGTGTGTGTGTAGAATGCTTGTGCCTGCTTGTGTATGTATACGTGT
Organism: Oncorhynchus mykiss; assembly: GCF_013265735.2. Lineage (NCBI taxonomy): Eukaryota > Metazoa > Chordata > Actinopteri > Salmoniformes > Salmonidae > Oncorhynchus > Oncorhynchus mykiss. The sequence goes on from NC_050570.1 coordinate 15,921,103, forward strand.
GTGCATATGCTTGTGGTGCATTGTGTGTGTGTGTGTTTCTGTCTGTGTGTGCATGTAGGTGTGTATTTGAGTGTGAGAACTATACAGTGAAAGAGGTGGACCATTGCAGATTCAGCCACCTGCAGCTTGACATTACTGTTTTTTACAATCAGTAACATCTTTTTGTCCAATCTGTTGTCACATTTTCAAAACTCTAAACACAATTAGCACAACATCCATCTGTTGTGGACTATACCATTAACACAATTAATTTTCTAAAATGCTTACATTTTCTTTACATACAAGCTTACCCAATACCAAAATTGTCATATTTACAAATGCTTGCACACAGCATGCCAGAAATTAAGACCTGATGTTCAAAACCTTAAATATAGTATAAAGCCTCTACTTCTGCAACAACGGCAGCTCAAAAGCTATATTGAAACAGCTGATAAGCATTTTTGAGTGAACAGACCATTGAGAAATAGCTGATTTACTGTAAGTTGTGTAAAATGGAAAAACCACAGCTGATTCCAATCTCAATCGGAGACATAGCCCAGTGTTGAAGTTCTTTCAATTACATGGACATACACAGTAAAAAGGTGGCTCCTGGATTGATTTAGTTCAGTGTGGATACAGAACAACACAGAGGAGCAGATAGAGAACAAATAATATCTGGACAAGGGAGAGGAATAGTTGGACCAGCGAGAGGAGTAGCTGGACTAGGGAGAGGAGTAGCTGGACAAGGGAGAGGAATAGTTGGACCAGGGAGAGGAGTAGCTGGACAAGGGAGAGGAGTAGCTGGACCAGGGAGAGGAATAGTTGGACCAGGGAGAGGATAGCTGGACAAGGGAGAGGAATAGTTGGACCAGGGAGAGAAGTAGCTGGACCAGGGAGAGGAGTAGCTGGACCAGGGCGAGGCATAGTTGGACCAGGGAGAGGAGTAGCTGGACAAGGGAGAGGAATAGTTGGACCAGGGAGAGGAATAGTTGGACCAGGGAGAGGAGTAGCTGGACCAGGGAGAGGAGTAGCTGGACCAGGGAGAGGAATAGTTGGACCAGGGAGAAGAATTGTTGGACCAGGGAGAAGAATAGCTGGACCAGGCAGAGGAGTAGCTGGTCCAGGCAGAGGAGTAGCTGGTCCAGGGAGAGGAATAGCTGGACCAGGGAGAGGAGTAGCTGGACCAGGGAGAAGAGTAGCTGGACCAGGGAGAGGAATAGTTGGACCAGGGAGAGGAGTACCTGGACCAGGTAGAGGAGTAGCTGGACCAGGTAGAGGAGTAGCTGGACCAGGTAGGTGGAGTAGCTGGACCAGGCAGAGGAGTAGCTGAACCAGGGAGAGAAGTAGTTGGACCAGGGAGAGGAGTAGTTGGACCAGGGAGAGGAATAGTTGGACCAGGGAGAGGAGTAGCTGGACCAGGGAGAGGAGTAGCTGGTCCAGGCAGAGGAGTAGCTGGACCAGGGAGAGGCATAGTTGGACCAGGGAGAGGAGTAGCTGGACAAGGGGGAGGAATAGTTGGACCAGGGAGAGGAATAGTTGGACCAGGGAGAGGAGTAGCTGGACCAAGGAGAGGAGTAGCTGGACCAGGGAGAGGAATAGTTGGACCAGGGAGAAGAATAGTTGGACCAGGGAGAAGAATAGCTGGACCAGGCAGAGGAGTAGCTGGTCCAGGCAGAGGAGTAGCTGGTCCAGGGAGAGGAATAGCTGGACCAGGGAGAGGAGTAGCTGGACCAGGGAGAGGAATAGTTGGACCAGGGAGAGGAGTAGCTGGACCAGGTAGAGGAGTAGCTGGACCAGGTAGGCGGAGTAGCTGGACCAGGCAGAGGAGTAGCTGAACCAGGGAGAGAAGTAGTTGGACCAGGGAGAGGAGTAGTTGGACCAGGGAGAGGAATAGTTGGACCAGGGAGAGGAGTAGCTGGACCAGGGAGAGGAGTAGCTGGTCCAGGCAGAGGAGTAGGTGGACCAGGGAGAGAAGTAGTTGGACCAGGGAGAGGAGTAGTTGGACAAGGGAGAGGAGTAGCTGGTCCAGGCAGAAGAGTAGCTGGACCAGGGAGAGGAATAGTTGGACCAGGGAGAGGAGTAGCTGGACCAGGGAGAGGAATAGTTGGACCAGTGAGAGGAATAGTTGGACAAGGGAGAGGAGTAGCTGGTCCAGGCAGAGGAGTAGCTGGACCAGGGAGAGAAGTAGTTGGACCAGGGAGAGGAGTAGTTGGACCAGGGAGAGGAGTAGTTGGACCAGGGAGAGAACGAGTTGTACCAGGGAGAGGTGTAGTTGGACCAGGGAGAGGAGTACCTGGTCCAGGCAGAGGAGTAGGTGGAACAGGGAGAGAAGTAGTTGGACCAGGGAGAGAAGTAGTTGGACCAGAGAGAGAAGTAGCTTGTCCAGGCAGAGGAGTAGCTTGTCCAGGCAGAGGAATAGCTGGACCAGGGAGAGGAGTAGCTGGACAAGGGAGAGGAGTAGCTGGACAAGGGAGAGGAATAGTTGGACCGGGGATAGGAGTAGCTGGACCAGAGAGAGGAGTAGCTAGTCCAGGCAGAGGATTAGCTGGACCAGGGAGAGAAGTAGTTGGACCAGGGAGAGGAGTTGCCGGTCCAGGCAGAGGAGTAGGTGGACCAGGGAGACTGTAACCCTGAGAGAGGCTGGTGAAAGAGTCCAGCCTAATACCACAGTCTATCACTGAGAGAGGATGGTCAAAGAGTCCAGCCTAATACCATGGTGTATCACTGAGAGAGGCTGGTCAAAGAGTCCAGCCTAATACCATGGTCTATCACTGAGAGAGGCTGGTCAAAGAGTCCAGCCTAATACCATGGTCTATCACTGAGAGAGGCTGGTCAAAGAGTCCAGCCTAATACCATAGTCTATCACTGAGAGGCTAGTCAAAGAGTCCAGCCTAATACCATGGTCTATCACTGAGAGAGGCTGGTCAAAGAGTCCAGCCTAATACCATGGTCTATCACTGAGAGAGGCTGGTCAAAGAGTCCAGCCTAATACCATGATCTATCACTGAGAGAGGCTGGTCAAGGAGTCCAGCTTAATACCATGGTCTATCACTGAGAGAGGCTGGTCAAAGAGTCCAGTCCAATACCATGGTCTATCACTGAGAGAGGCTGGTCAAAGAGTCCAGCCTAATACCATAGTCTATCACTGAGAGGCTAGTCAAAGAGTCCAGCCTCATCTCAGACGGTCAACCGTGGCTTCCATTATCTGGAATTTTTAACAAACCAACAGGTAAGTAATGCATTTCACAAGGGCTTCTTCTATCATTACTGTTGCTATGTCCCATAGTAACTATAGGCCACCAGTCCCAATGCAAATACATATGTTGTATTTTTGTTCCTCTAAAGGACACAACGTCTTTCTCCCTCTGGGGGAAGAGGAAAGCTCCTCAGTGAAGACCGAGAACATGCCATTGTAGGATTGGTCATGTATGTTGGAGGTGTTGTTGAACCAAAGGTCATGTATGTTGGAGGTGTTGTTGACCCAAAGGCCATGTATGTTGGAGGTGTTGTTGAACCAAAGGTCATGTATGTTGGAGGTGTTGTTGAACCAAAGGTCATGTATGTTGGAGGTGTTGTTGAACCAAAGGCCATGTATGTTGGAGGTGTTGTTGAACCAAAGGTCATGTATGTTGGAGGTGTTGTTGAACCAAAGGTCATGTATGTTGGAGGTGTTGTTGAACCAAAGGTCATGTATGTTGGAGGTGTTGTTGAACCAAAGGCCATGTATGTTGGAGGTGTTGTTGAACCAAAGGCCATGTATGTTGGAGGTGTTGTTGAACCAAAGGCCATGTATGTTGGAGGTGTTGTTGAACCAAAGGTCATGTATGTTGGAGGTGTTGTGGAACCAAAGGTCATGTATGTTGGAGGTGTTGTGGAACCAAAGGCCATGTATGTTAGATGTGTTGTTGAACCAAAGGCCATGTATGTTGGATGTGTTGTTGAACCAAAGGCCATGTATGTCGGATGTGTTGTTGAACCAAGGGCCATGTATGTTGGATGTGTTGTTGAACCAAAGGTCATGTGTGTTAGATGTGTTGTTGAACCAAAGGCCATGTGTGTTGGATGTGTTGTTGAACCAAAGGCCATGTATGTTGGATGTGTTGTTTAACCAAAGGCCATGTGTGTTGGATGTGTTGTTGAACCAAAGGCCATGTGTGTTGGATGTGTTGTTGAACCAAAGGTCATGTATGTGGGATGTGTTGTTTAACCAAAGGCCATGTATGTTGGATGTGTTGTTGAACCAAAGCCCATGTATATTGGATGTGTTGTTGAACCAAAGGTCATGTGTGTTGGATGTGTTGTTGAACCAAAGGCCATGTATGTTGGATGTGTTGTTGAACCAAAGGCCATGTATGTTGGATGTGTTGTTTAACCAAAGGCCATGTGTGTTGGATGTGTTGTTGAACCAAAGGCCATGTATGTTGGATGTTTTTTTGAACCAAAGGCCATGTATGTGGGATGTGTTGTTGAACCAAAGGCCATGTGTGTTGGATGTGTTGTTGAACCAAATGCCATGTATGTTGGATGTGTTGTTGAACCAAATGCCATGTGTGTTGGATGTGTTGTTGAACCAAAGGACATGTATGTTGGATGTGTTGTTGAACCAAAGGCCATGTATGTTGGATGTGTTGTTGAACCAAAGGCCATGTATGTTGGATGTGTTTGAACCAAAGGCCATGTATGTTGGATGTGTTGTTGAACCAAAGGCCATGTATGTTGGATGTGTTGTTGATCAATGGCAGCAACTTCATGTTGCTAATAAAGCTTTTACTGCGGCAGTTCTGTCACTTACTATTTTTTCTACTGTACATTGTACAGATGACTCATTGACTTTTAGATAGTATGTTGCCAAAAATGCACACATTTGACACTCAAACAAAACATGTAGAGTGGTTTACAGTAAAAGGAAACTGAATTATAAAAAACAATGGATTTAATTTTGTCTATTGTCTGCAGGTAGAACTGAAACATGAAAAGTAATACAGTTTTTGTAATGCCATCAACTGTTAGTATTTTGAAAGTTGTTGTGCTATGATTGACTATACGTTACTCTTGGATAGAAAACATGTGCTAGTGTTTTGACAGAATGATTAGATATTGAGTCGGGTTTGCCGTGTTTTGATAGTTAATGTATATAGAGAAAGTTTATTTGCATTATTGAAATGAAGAGTTTTTCTATTTGGCTAATTGTGTGTTGCTATGGCTATGTTAAGAGTTTAGAATAAGCATCTTAAGTATAGGTAAACGCTTGTTAGCAATTGTAAAAAAAACTGTAACCACGGGTAGGGGGGAATCAGCAGCGAGGGAGGAGGATGCCGTTTGCCTCCTGCTGTTTGCAAGTGGGTGGCTGTTTTTGTGTATCAAAGGACGCTGTGTGATCTTATTCCCCCACTAAACAAAGTAACCGGCTTACTGAACATATTGTATTTCCTCTTGCTAAAAGGAGAAGAGAAAGAACATGATGAATGTTTGCCAAGATCTGTCGACAGACTGCCATTGTTCAGTTTCAAAGTACGGCTTTGAGATTCAATCAAATCTAACAATAAAGCATCTTTGTTAAACTTGGTTACCCACATGAAAACAATTCTATAGTATAACATGGTAAAAATACTATAAAATCAAATGTTATTTGTCACATAGTGGCGTTGAACGTTGAGCTGTAGTCAATGAACAGCATTCTCACGTAGGTGTTATTTTTGTCCAAGTGGAATAGGCCAGTGTGGAGTGCAATAGAGATTGCGTCATCTGTAGATCTGTTTATGTGGTATGTGAATTGGAGTGGGTCCAGGGTGTCTGGGATGCTGGTGTTGACGTTAGCCATGACCAGCCTTCCAGCCTTTCAAAGCATTTTGTGGCTACAGATATAAGTGCTTCGGGGCGATAGTCATTTAGACAGGTTACCTTGGCGTCTTTGGGCACAGGGACTATGGTTCTCTGCTTTATACATGAAGGTATTACAGACTGGGTCAGGGAGAGGTTGAAAATGTCAGGGAAGACACTTGCCAGCTGGTCAGAGCATGCTCTGAGTACACTTCCTAGTAATCCGTCTGGCCCTGCGTCCGTGTGAATGTTAACCTGTTTAAAGGTCTTTCTCATATTGGCTACGGAGAGAGTGATCACAGTTTGTGCTCTCACGCATGGTTCAGTGTTGCTTGCCTCGAAGCGAGCATAGAAGGCATTTGGCATCTGGGTTAGTGTCCCACCTCTACAAAGTGGCAGCTCTAGCTTTTAGCTCAGTGCGGATGTTGCCTGTAATCCATGGCTTCTGGTTGGGATATATACGCACGGTCACTGTGTGGACGACGAAGTCGTCGATGTACTTTTTAATGAAGCTGGTGACTGATGTGGTATACTCCTCAATGCCATCAGATGAATTGTGGGACATATTCCAGTCTGTGCTAGCAAGACAGTTCTGAATCTTAGCATCGCTTCATTGGACCACATCCGATTTGAGCATGTCACTGGTACCTCCTGTTTGACTTTTTGCTTGTAGGCAGGAATCCGGAGGAAAGAGTTAATGTCAGATTTGCCAAATGGGAGGGTGAGAAAGAGCTTTGTATGTGTTTATTTGTGTGTATTAAAGATAATCTAGAGTTTATTTTTTGCACAGGTGACATGCTGGTAAAAATAAGGTAAAACAGTTTTTTTAAAACAGGCTCTGGCTGAGCATTTTGTTGTAGGTTAATGTCCCTATATATGTTGTTGAGTGTAGTCTTAGTGCCAGCATCGTGTTTGTGGTGGTAAATAAACAGCTTCGAAAAATATAGATGAAAACTATCTTGGTAAATAGTATGGTCTGCAGCTCATCATGAGGTATTTTAACTCAGGTGAGCAGAACCTCGAGACCACCTTAATATTAGAGATCACGCACAAGCTGTTGTTAACAAAGATACACACGCCCAAACCCTTGAGTTTATGAGACAATTCCGTTCTATCCTGCTGATGCATAGAAAAACCAGCTACATTTATATTAACAATGTCGTTGTTCCGCCACGACTCTGTGAAGCATAGGATATTACAGTTTTTCAGGCCTCGTTGATAGAATAGGCATGAACCTAGCTTGTCTAGTTTGTTCTCCAGTGATTGTACATTTGCCAGTAGAACAGAGGGTAGAGGTGGTTTATGTACTCGTCGTCGTAGTTTCATCAGGCTGCCCCCACGTCGGCCTGTATATCATAGTTTCATCAGGCTGCCCCCACGTCGTCCTGTATATCGTAGTTTCATCAGGCTGCCCCCACGTCGTCCTGTATATCGTAGTTTTATCAGGCTGCCCCCACGTCGGCCTGTATATCATAGTTTCATCAGGCTGCCCCCACGTCGTCCTGTATATCGTAGTTTCATCAGGCTGCCCCCACGTCGTCCTGTATATCGTAGTTTTATCAGGCTGCCCCCACGTCGTCCTGTATATCGTAGTTTCACCAGGCTGCCCCCACGTCGTCCTGTATATCGTAGTTTCATCAGGCTGCCCCCACGTCGTCCTGTATATCGTCGTTTTATCAGGCTGCCCCCACGTCGTCCTGTATATCGTAGTTTCATCAGGCTGCCCCCACGTCGTCCTGTATATCGTAGTTTCATCAGGCTGCCCCCACGTTGTCCTGTATATCGTAGTTTCATCAGGCTGCCCCCACGTCGTCCTGTATATCGTAGTTTCATCAGGCTGCCCCCACGTTGTCCTGTATATCGTAGTTTCATCAGGCTGCCCCCACGTCGTCCTGTATATCGTAGTTTCATCAGGCTGCCCCCACGTCGTCCTGTATATCGTAGTTTCATCAGGCTGCCCCCACGTCGTCCTGTATATCGTAGTTTCATCAGGCTGCCCCCACTTCGGCCTGTATATCGTAGTTTCATCAGGCTGCCCCCACGTCGTCCTGTATATCGTAGTTTCATCAGGCTGCCCCCACGTCGTCCTGTATATCGTAGTTTCATCAGGCTGCCCCCACGTCGTCCTGTATATCGTAGTTTCATCAGGCTGCCCCCACGTCGTCCTGTATATCGTAGTTTCATCAGGGTGCCTCGCCGTCTTTTCCTCTTCCGAGTGTCGGGATTAGAGCCTGGTCCCGGGCGAGCAGTATGTCTGAGTCATTGAAGTAGTATTCTTCATCCAAATCAAGGTTAGTGATCGCTGTACTGATGTCCAGAAGCTCTTTTTGATAACCGGAAACTTTGGCGAAAACATTATGTTAAAAAAAACAACCTCTCAGCGATTCACTGTGTTTTTGGAGACTTTACTGTAGTATTCACTGTAGTGTTTTTGTGTCACGATGAAACACCTCTACATAGAGAAAAGGGGAATGTCCACTCACTGTTGTGCTGCTCCCATGTGATGTCTTAGGTGACACCATCACAACATTTCAAGCAATATAGTGTGCATCACCCCTAATCCTCTCCTCTCTCTCCTCTCTTCTCAAGAGATGACAAGCTGGGTCCAGGCCGCTCTTCTTCTCCTCTGTCTCCTCCTGTTATGCCTGTCTGCAGCCGGGAACCAGCTGCAGGAGGAGGCGCTCCTGGACTTCTCCTCCATAACGCCCATCAACAACGTGGTTCAGGACCCCCGCAGCGGGCGCGTCTACCTGGGTGCCGTCAACACCATCTACCAGCTGGATGAGGCGCTGCGTGAAGAGGCCCGCACCGTGACTGGCCCCAAGGAGGATGCCCGCACCTGCACCCCGCCTGTCTCCACTCCGTACTGCCAGGACACCAAGCCCAGCCCTAATGTCAACAAGCTGCTGCTGGTGCACCCATCCAACGGCTCACTGATCGTCTGTGGGTCCCGCTACCGGGGTATCTGTTCCCTCCTCAACCTGAGCAACGTGGAGCAGCAACTGTACTACAGTGACTCTAAGGGGGAGAGGACTTATGTGGCTAGCATAGAGGACGGTGTAGCCGTGGTGGCCGTCATGTCTACATACATTAATAAAGACGGCAACACCTTTAATGTGTTTCTGGTGGGAAAGGGCTACGGCAGCCTGGACAGCTCCAAACTCATCAGCACGCGCATCCTCCAGGACTACCGCGACTGGGTGGTATTCGAGAGCATCATCGAGGCGTCCACCGTGCAGGCAACACCCTTCGTGCCCAAGTACCTGCATGACTTCCGCCACGCCTTCAAGGAGGAGGGCTTTGTCTACTTCCTGTTCTCCAGGACCATGGGAAGCACCGATAACAAGAACTTCACCTTTGTGTCTCGACTGTGTGAGGACGACCCTCACTACTACTCTTACACAGAGCTGCAGCTCAACTGTGGCCCGGGGAACAGGTACAACAAGGTGCAGGCAGCCTATGTGGCATCCCCAGGTAAAGAGCTGGCCCGGGGGATGACAGAGTCGGGTCAGTATGGTAAGGTCCTCGCCTGGCACAAGGTGCTGTTCATGGTGGCCAGCCCGGATGACGACGGCGCCGATTCGGCCCTATGCATGTACCCTCTAAACACCATCAATGAGAGGCTGGTGGACATAATCAGTGCCTGCTACAGCGACTCGGGCAAGATCGCAGGCATCCCAGCTGTGGACATCCCCTACTCCTACAAGACAGACGAGTTCTGCACCTCCCATATCGACGTAAGTAGCTTAGCCTTTATCATCCACTTCAAAGGACAGAGACAGAAGAAACAGAGTCAGTGATTTTAAAAGAATTTCCCTTTTAATCAATAATGCAAATATATGACACCTTTGGTTTTCAAGCCCTTTGTTTCCATTTTTTTTTTTTTTTTTTTTGTCTGAAGGGATCCTGCTGGCTATATCTCTCCTCTCCTTGAAAAGATAGATTGATTTAAGGGATATAGTAGTTCTCTTATCTCTTAAATCTCTCTCCCTCTGCAGAAAGACACTCTGAACAACTATAAGTGTGGGGCGGACTTCCTTCCCTCTCCACTGGCCAGTAAGCCAGAGTTTGCCCAGCAGGCGAAGGCGGTCATCATCAGGAGGGGCCTGCTGACCGCTGTGGCCATCGCTGTGGAGAATGACCACACTATCGCCTTCCTGGGGAACAGCCTGGGAGAGGTGTACAAGGTAAGGAGAGGGTGGAATGGAATGTGTGGGAGTGGGTGGTTTTTGGAGGTGTGCAAGGTAATGTCTAGGGAAAGTGTACAAGGTAAGGGGCTAGGGGCAGTGTACAAGTTAAGGGGCTAGGGGCAGTGTACAAGTTAAGGGGCTAGGGGCAGTGTACAAGTTAAGGGGCTAGGGGAAGAGTAGACGGTAAGGGGAAGTGTACAAGGTAAGGGACTAGGGGCAGTGTACAAGTTAAGGGGCTAGGGGAAGAGTAGACGGTAAGGGGAAGTGTACAAGGTAAGGGGCTAGGGGCAGTGTACAAGTTAAGGGGCTAGGGGAAGAGTAGACGGTAAGGGGAAGTGTACAAGGTAAGGGGCTAGGAGAGGATGCAATGATAGAGAGAGTTGTTGGTAGACAGATTATTTTGTTATCTGTGTTGTGCTCCATTGCAAGAGCCTAGCGTGTGTTGAGAAGGAGCCTAGCATATGTTGAGAAGGAGCCTAGCGTGTGTTGAGAAGGAGTCTAGCGTGTGTTGAGAAGGAGCCTAGCATGTGTTGAGAAGGAGCCTAGCGTGTGTTGAGAAGGAGCCTAGCATGTGTTGAGAAGGAGCCTAGCGTGTGTTGAGAAGGAGCCTAGCGTGTGTTGAGAAGGAGCCTAGCGTGTGTTGAGAAGGAGCCTAGCATGTGTTGAGAAGGAGCCTAGCGTGTGTTGAGAAGGAGCCTACCATGTGTTGAGAAGGAGCCTAGCATGTGTTGAGAAGGAGCCTAGTGTGTGTTTAGTGTTCTGTGTTGAGTTGTTTGTCTGGTTCTGCCTGGCAGGTTCATCTGACTGCCAACCCAGAGGTGTACAGTCAAGTGCCAGGGGACACCACAGGGAAACGCGTCAACAAAAAACTCTTCTTTGACACTAGCCACAGCCACCTGTATATCACCACTGAGAAAAAGGTACAGTCCTCCATTAGCGTTCTGTACAGACCTCCAGACAGTACTTCTGTTTGTCAGTCATTGTTGTTATTGCTGTGGAGAGAGAAAGGGAAAGACCCTCTGTGTTAACTACAGCAAGAGGAAGTAATTTTGATACTGTTTGTGTTGTTGACTGCATGCTACTATAGATCATCAAGATTGTTAAGTGAATTTCAACGCTACAGACATTTCAGTGTTCCGATAAACCTCCAGTCCTGACATGTTTGTATCTCTAAGGTCCCACTGTAATGCTGTTTGTGTGGACTGTTTGTGTGGACTGTGTCTGTGCATTACTACTGTAGATCACCAAGGTGCCAGTGCAGACGTGCCATCTGAAAACAGACTGCCAGTCCTGTGTGTCGCCATGGGACCCCTACTGTGGCTGGTGTGTTCTGGAGGGCAGGTAAGAAAATACTTTATACAAACTCCCAATCATTTTATGGAGGGAACCAGATAAGCGTATATCTCAGAGCCATGTCCCTCTAAACAGAGCTAGATAGATCATGATATCCTGTCGGTCTGTATCACCGCCTGGTACGGAAATTGCACCGTCCGCAAATGCAGGGCTCTCCAGAGGGTGGTGCGGTCAGCCCAACGCATTACTGAGTGCACACTGCCTGCCCTCCAGGGCATCTACAGCACCTGGTGTCACAGGAAGGACATTAAGATCATCAAAGACCTCAGCCACCCGAGCCACGGCCGGTTCACCCTGCTACCATCTAGAAGGTGGAGACAGTACAGGTGCTTCAAAGCTGGAACCGAGAGACTGATAAACAGCTTCTATTTCCAGGCCATCAGCCTGTTAAACAGTCACCACTAGTGGCCTCCACTCAGTACCCTTCCCGTAACCTTAGTCACGGTTCCTGTCGGCTACCACCCGGTATTCTACCCTGCACCTTAGAGACTGCTGCCCTATTTACATAGAGTCATGTCTTTACTATGGATTAAATGATATATGACATGCTATTTTATCAAATCAATTCTCTGTAATTAATATTACCTGATTAAACTAATCATGTAAATGTAATTAACTAGATGTCGGGGCACCACGGAATAATGTTTATAGCGCTGTTGTCTTCCGAATAGACTCTTAAAGATCTGGTGGTCTTTTATATCAATAGCAGTCAATTATTAATCGTCACCTTATTCAGCCTCATCTGAACGTCATAAAATTCTTGGTAAACCCTGGTTAACAAGCTGAATCAGCAGTATACATTTTTTTTTAAAATTATTTTACTAAATACCTAAATAATCACACAGAATTACATATACACAGGATGGATCATACATTGATTATTAATTATGTCATAAAAGAAAACGTCCCTAGTGGACGAAACTGATATGATGACTGGTTACACAAAGAAAGGGGGTTGGGTTTCAATGAAAGAGCGGGAAGACTAAGAACAAAAGGATTGGGTCTCTATCGGACCCTGAGAAGCGTGTGTGGTAGAACGAAAATGTTGTAGTATCCTGTCGTTCTGAAGAGATTGTCCTTTCCTAGGCCACGCACGTTTACAGCTGCTGCTGATAACTCAACATCTAGGATGTATCACTTCTTTAGTGAATAAGAGTTCAAAGTTCATACCAAGTTGCCGTACTCAGCTCATGCTATATTCTGTCTGGTGTAGTTAAAATTCTTCCTTCCAGCGTGGCGATCGTCACCTCCACGTTGAAATTAGCCCTTTTAAACGTATGGACACTAGTCCTCCCGTCGTCGGGAACATAAGTTAATTTCGTTAGGTTGTAGTTGATATTAGCCCTTTTAAAGGTATGGACATCAGTCCTCACGTCATCGGGAACACAAGGTTGACTTTCGTCAACGGGCTTTTGTAGTGTGGGAGAGACGGTGTGCTTCATAGTTCTCAACCATAGTTCTCACTTTTCAACATACAATTTATGTCATCCTATCATGAGTAATAATAAAGTACCAATGGACAATTTCAACTTCTTGTATTTACTGACATATTGTTCCGTTCCCAACCTTTTAATGTTACCATACTCTCTCTATGTTAACAAAGGGCTTTCCAAGAGACCATTTTGTAGAGTATGTAGTGGACATTTCCTGTATTTACCAAATCATGAGAGCAAACCACACACAAGTCAGAGTTATCATAAAGTCCATCTTTAATTATATGAGCTCCATCACAACCCTGTGACTCTCAGATCAATTCAGTGTCAATAAATGAATTCTCTGAGAGTGCTTACAAAACAGTTCTTAGTATCATTTATAGCCAAGACACACCCATCTCAACTCACATGACGAATAACAGATCTTAGGAACATTACAAAGGAAGACTTTACTTGAGAGAGGAGTATCCCATAGCCAGACAGCATTAGCTATAAATTATCGTTCAGTTTGCTCTCCTAAAACGAGGTTCTACTTCTCGTTCTTGGTACAACATAGTACCAAGACATTAGGATATATATCAATTGTCATTTTAGACACTCCCATTCTGGACAGGCTCACAGAGACACAGTGACTGGCACACAGACATTGTGGAGCCAAGAGATAATTGGTTCCCCCTCAATCAATCCATTCACATGGTTTAAAATATATGTTTACATATGAAGACAAGCTTGACCTCTCCCCTCTCTGCGGCCCAAGTAACTGAACCCTGACAGAGAACAGATAACTGCAACCGGCCAACAGTATTATCCAAAAATAGACATTCTAATGACATATCTCACATAAGCATGCAATAATAATAATAAAACATATTATTTATAAATGTTACCTAAATAATTCTGATTCCGCCACGACAAGTGGAGAGAGAAAAGGGGGAAAGGTTATATGGGGGTCATAAACCTCACCAACAGGGCAACAGGATGACAATAGAGTCATTGAACACTGGTCACTTTAATAATGTTTACATACTGTTTTACTCACTTCATATGTATATACTGTATTCTAGTCAAGGTTCATCCTATATAACTATTGCTGGACACATCTTTCATATCCTGTCCAGATTGTCTACACACACCCTTATATACATGTATATATATACTGTATATTTATATTCCAGACTCGTTCTGATATTTCTTAATTTCTTTCTTTAAATGTATGGGGATTTGTGTGTACTGTTTTGTATTGTTAGGTATACTGCACTGTTGGAGCTAGAAACTTAAGCATTTCGCTGCACCTGCGATAACATCTGCTAAATATGTGTACATGACCAATAACATTTGATCTGATTTGATTGATCTGCTCTGTTTCAACAACCTGGGCCCTTCATAGTGTTTCTGCTTTACTTCTTCATTTCTGTGGCACTGAGAGAGCAGAGTATTTTTGTTAGAGCCATATAAGGAGAGCTGCGCTGTGCTATTGACTGTTATTTCTACAATACTGTTCAGTACGTTAACCGATAAAACTCAAATGTGAGGTATTTTAATGACAGGAAATGACTGTTATTAAGAGGTCACTATGAGACAGGAATGAATGTGTAACGGACAAAATGGACAGAGAGCAGTGGCTGATGGGTGTTGGTGTTCTCCAGGTGTACCAGGAGGTCTGATTGCCAGCGAGCGGAGGAGAAGAACGGCTGGTTGTGGAGCCCCAAGCAGCAGTGTGTGAAGATCGTGTCCTTCAACCCACCCAACCTCAGCTGCAAAAAGACCCAGCAGGTAGTGTACTGCACGGGTTCTGGCAACGGCAGTAATCTCCCTCCTTGATAAGAAATAATAAGAATCAGTGACCCTCTGCTCTGAGACAATATGCACTCTATTGATCCTGCTCAGAAAACTGAAAACTGTCTTATTAAAACTGCGGAATGTGCTAGCGCTCAAAGCACCTCTGACTCTGCTCTCCTCCCCTATCTCTTTGTCTCTCTCTCATTCATTATCTCTCTCTTTTTCTATTTTTCTTGCTTCCTGACTCTCTCATTCTCTCTCTCTTTCTCTCTCTTTTCTCTCCTCCCTCTCTCGATGCCTCTCCATCTCTCTCTCTCTCTCTCTCTCTCTCTCTCTTAGGTGGAGATCAACGTGCCCTCCCTCCCCTCCTTCGGGCAGGCAGACCGTCTGTGCTGTGTGTTCCCCTCCTATATGAGTGACGCCACTATGTCCTCTGGCCAGGTCACTTGTGCCCTGCCCAACCCTGTCTCCTTACCATCCACACCTGAACACCAGGGTAGGTCATCACCCTCAGTCTCCACTGGCACTGCAGTAGGGCCAGGAGATGTTCCTGACTACATGACCTGAACAAGAGAAACTCTGAGCCCTAATTATAGGCTGTAGCTTCTTAAAGCCCAGAGTTGTTCCTGGTCAGGACATGTGGTCAAGAAAAAACTCCTGGCCCTACTCTGTTGCTTTGTTTCATTGACCTTGAAGGCTGTTTTTGGTATACAGTGCCTTGCGAAAGTATTCGGCCCACTTGAACTTTGCGACCTTTTGCCACATTTCAGGCTTCAAACATAAAGATATAAAACTGTATTTTTTTGTGAAGAATCAACAACAAGTGGGACCCAATCATGAAGTGGAACGACATTTATTGGATATTTCAAACTTTTTTAACAAATCAAAAACTGAAAAATTGGGCGTGCAAAATTATTCAGCCTCTTTACTTTCAGTGCAGCAAACTCTCTCCAGAAGTTCAGTGAGGATCTCTGAATGATCCAATGTTGACCTAAATGACTAATGATGATAAATACAATCCACCTGTGTGTAATCAAGTCTCCGTATAAATGCACCTGCACTGTGATAGTCTCAGAGGTCCGTTAAAAGCGCAGAGAGCATCATGAAGAACAAGGAACACACCAGGCAGGTCCGAGATACTGTTGTGAAGAAGTTTAAAGCCGGATTTGGATACAAAAATATTTCCCAAGCTTTAAACATCCCAAGGAGCACTGTGCAAGCGATAATATTGAAATGGAAGGAGTATCAGACCACTGCAAATCTACCAAGACCTGGCCGTCCCTCTAAACTTTCAGCTCATACAAGGAGAAGACTGATCAGAGATGCAGCCAAGAGGCCCATGATCACTCTGGATGAACTGCAGAGATCTACAGCTGAGGTGGGAGACTCTGTCCATAGGACAACAATCAGTTGTATATTGCACAAATCTGGCCTTTATGGAAGAGTGGCAAGAAGAAAGCCATTTCTTAAAGATATCCATACAAATTTTTGTTTAAAGTTTGCCACAAGCCACCTGGGAGACACACCAAACATGTGGAAGAAGGTGCTCTGGTCAAATGAAACCAAAATTGAACTTTTTGGCAACAATGCAAAACGTTATGTTTGGCGTAAAAGCAACGCAGCCCATCACCCTGGACACACCATCCCCACTGTCAAACATGGTGGTGGCAGCATCATGGTTTGGGCCTGCTTTTCTTCAGCAGGGACAGGGAAGATGGTTAAAATTGATGGGAAGATGGATGGAGCCAAATACAGGACCATTCTGGAAGAAAACCTGATGGAGTCTGCAAAAGACCTGAGACTGGGACGGAGATTTGTCCTCCAACAAGACAATGATCCAAAACATAAAGCAAAATCTACAATGGAATGGTTCAAAAATAAACATATCCAGGTGTTAGAATGGCCAAGTCCAGACCTGAATCCAATCGAGAATCTGTGGAAAGAACTGAAAACTGCTGTTCACAAATGCTCTCCATCCAACCTCACTGAGCTCGAGCTGTTTTGCAAGGAGGAATGGGAAAAAATTTCAGTCTCTCAATGTGCAAAACTGATAGAGACATACCCTAAGCGACTTACAGCTGTAATCGCAGCAAAAGGTGGCGCTACAAAGTATTAACTTAAGGGGGCTGAATAATTTTGCACGCCCAATTTTTCAGTTTTTGATTTGTTAAAAAAGTTTTAAATATCCAATAAATGTCGTTCCACTTCATGATTGTGTCCCACTTGTTGTTGATTCTTCACAAAAAAATAAATGTGAAATGTGGCAAAAGGTCGCAAAGTTCAAGGGGGCCGAATACTTTCGCAAGGCACTGTATGTTACATTCACTACAACCTGTATCGTCACCAATCACAATGACACTCATTCACCCTGTTCCTCTCTGTGCCTGTAGATTTTGTGGCGGTGCCCATTAAGATCTTTGTGAACGAGTCAGTGGAGCTGGCCACCAGGGAGTTCAATTTCTACAACTGTTCAGCCACTGTGAGGAAAGCAGAGAGCACACCGTGAGTTAACTAGCCCTCCTACTATACTCTGGACTGTACTCTCTGGACTGTACTTTCCTACTGTACTCTCCTACTGTACTCTGCTACTGTACTCTCTGGACTGTACTCTCCCACTGTACTCCTACTGTACTCTCCTACTGTACTCTCTGGACTGTACTCTCCCACTGTACTCTCCTACTGTACTCTCCTACTGTTCTCTCTGGACTGTACTCTCTGGACTGTACTCTCCTACTGTACTCTCCTACTGTACTCTGCTACTGTACTCTCTGGACTGTACTCTCCTACTGTACTCTCCTTTTCTACTCTCTGGACTGTACTCTCCTACTGTACTCTCCTAATGCACTTTCCTATTGTACTCTCTGGACTGTACTCTCCTACTGTACTCTCTGGACTGTACTCTCTGGACTGTACTTTCCTACTGTACTCTCTGGACTGTACTCTCTGGACTGTACTCTCCCACTGTACTCTCTGGACTGTACTCTCCTACTGTACTCTCTGGACTGTACTCTCTGGACTGTACTCTCCCACTGTACACTCCTACTGTACTCTCTGGACTGTACTCTCATACTGTACTCTCTGGACTGTACTCTCCTACTGTACTCTCTGGACTGTACTCTCTGGACTGTACTCTCCTACTGTACTCTCTGGACTGTACTCTCTGGACTGTACTCTCCCACTGTACTCTCTGGACTGTACTCTCCCACTGTACTCTCTGGACTGTACTCTCCTACTGTACTCTCTGGACTGTACTCTCTGGACTGTACTCTCCCACTGTACACTCCTACTGTACTCTCTGGACTGTACTCTCATACTGTACTCTCTGTACTGTACTCTCCTACTGTACTCTCTGGACTGTACTCTCTGGACTGTACTTTCCTACTGTACTCTCTGGACTGTACTCTCCTACTGTACTCTCTGGACGGTACTCTCTGGACTGTACTCTCCCACTGTACTCTCTGGACTGTACTCTCCTACTGTACTCTCTGGACTGTACTCTCTGGACTGTACTCTCCCAATGTACTCTCCTACTGTACTCTCCGGACTGTACTCTCTGGACTGTACTCTCCCACTGTACTCTCCCACTGTACTCTCCTACTGTTCTCTCTGGACTGTACTTTCCTACTGTACTCTCCTACTGTACTCTGCTACTGTACTCTCTGGACTGTACTCTCCTACTGTACTCTCCTTTTCTACTCTCTGGACTGTACTCTTCTACTGTACTCTCCTAATGCACTGTCCTATTGTACTCTCTGGACTGTACTTTCCTACTGTACTCTCTGGACTGTACTCTCCTACTGTACTCTCTGGACTGTACTCTCTGGACTGTACTCTCCCACTGTACTCTCTGGACTGTACTCTCCTACTGTACTCTCTGGACTGTACTCTCTGGACTGTACTCTCCCACTGTACACTCCCACTGTACTCTCTGGACTGTACTCTCCTACTGTACTCTCTGGACTGTACTCTCTGGACTGTACTCTCCCACTGTACACTCCTACTGTACTCTCTGGACTGTACTCTCATACTGTACTCTCTGGACTGTACTCTCCTACTGTACTCTCTGGACTGTACTCTCTGGACTGTACTCTCCTACTGTACTCTCTGGACTGTACTCTCTGGACTGTACTCTCCCACTGTACTCTCTGGACTGTACTCTCCCACTGTACTCTCTGGACTGTACTCTCCTACTGTACTCTCTGGACTGTACTCTCTGGACTGTACTCTCCCACTGTACACTCCTACTGTACTCTCTGGACTGTACTCTCATACTGTACTCTCTGTACTGTACTCTCCTACTGTACTCTCTGGACTGTACTCTCTGGACTGTACTTTCCTACTGTACTCTCTGGACTGTACTCTCCTACTGTACTCTCTGGACGGTACTCTCTGGACTGTACTCTCCCACTGTACTCTCTGGACTGTACTCTCCTACTGTACTCTCTGGACTGTACTCTCTGGACTGTACTCTCCCAATGTACTCTCCTACTGTACTCTCCGGACTGTACTCTCTGGACTGTACTCTCCCACTGTACTCTCCTACTGTACTCTCCTACTGTTCTCTCTGGACTGTACTTTCCTACTGTACTCTCCTACTGTACTCTGCTACTGTACTCTCTGGACTGTACTCTCCTACTGTACTCTCCTTTTCTACTCTCTGGACTGTACTCTTCTACTGTACTCTCCTAATGCACTGTCCTATTGTACTCTCTGGACTGTACTTTCCTACTGTACTCTCTGGACTGTACTCTCCTACTGTGCTCTCTGGACTGTACTCTCTGGACTGTACTCTCCCACTGTACTCTCTGGACTGTACTCTCCTACTGTACTCTCTGGACTGTACTCTCTGGACTGTACTCTCCCACTGTACACTCCTACTGTACTCTCTGGACTGTACTCTCATACTGTACTCTCTGGACTGTACTCTCATACTGTAGTCTCTGGACTGTACTCTCTGGTCTGTACTCTCTTACTATACTCTCTGAACTGTACCCTCCTACTGTACTCTCCGGACTGTACTCTCCTACTGTACTCTCTGGACTGTACTCTCCCACTGTACTCTCCTACTGTACTCTCTGGACTGTACTCTCCTACTGTTCTCTCTGGACTGTACTCTCCAGACTGTGCTCTCCTACTGTACTCTCTGGACTGTACTCTCTGGACTGTACTCTCCTACTGTGCTCTCTGGACTGTGATCTCTGGACTGTACTCTCTGGACTGTACTCTCCTACTGTACACTCTGGGCTGTACTCTCCTACTGTACTCTCTGGGCTGTACTCTCCTACTGTACTCTCTGGACTGTACTCTACTATACCCTCTGGACTGTACTCTCTGGACTGTACTCTCCTACTGTACTCTCTGGACTGTACTTGCTGGACTGTACTCTCTGAACTGTACTCTCTGGACTGTACTCTCTGGACTGTACTCTCCTACTGTACTCTCTGGATTGTACTCTCCTACTGTACTCTCTGGACTGTACACTCCGGACTGTACTCTCCTACTGTACTCTCCTACTGTACTCTCTGGATTGTACTCTCCCACTGTACTCTCCTACTTTACTCTCTGGACTGTACTTTCTGGACTGTACTCTCCTACTATACTCTCTGGACTGTACTCCTACTGTACTCTCCGGACTGTACTCTCCTACTGTACTCTCTGGACTGTACTCTCCTACCGTACTCTCTGGACTGTACTCTCTGGACTGTACTCTCCTACTGTTCTCTCTGGACTGTACTCTCTGGACTATACTCTCCCACTGTACTCTCCTACTGTACTCTCTCGACTGTACTCTCCCACTGTACTCTCCTACTGTACTCTCCTACTGTTCTCTCTGGACTGTACTCTCCTACTGTACTCTCTGGACTGTACTCTCCTACTGTACTCTCTGGACTGTACTCTCTGGACTGTACTCTCTGGACTGTGCTCTCCTACCATACTCTCTGGACTGTACTCTCCTACTGTTCTCTCTGGACTGTACTCTCCGGACTGTGCTCTCCTACTGTACTCTCTGGACTATACTCTCCCACTGTACTCTCTGGACTGTACTCTCCTACTGTACTCTCTGGACTGTAGTCTCCTACTGTATTCTCCTACTGTACTCTCTGGCCTATACTCTCCCACTGTACTCTCTGGACTGTATTCTCCTACTGTACTCTCTTTGGTGTACACTCCTACTGTACTTTCTGGACTGTACTCTCCTACTATACTCTCTGGACTGTAGTCTCCTACTGTTCTCTCTGGACTGTACTCTCGACTGTACTCTCCTACTGTACTCGCTGGACTGTACTCTCCTACTGTTCTCTCTGGACTGTACTCTCTGGACTGTGCTCTCCTACTGTTCTCTCTGGACTGTACTCTCCGGACTGTACTCTCCTACTGTACTCTCTGGACTATACTCTCCCACTGTACTCTCTGGACTGTACTCTCCTACTGTTCTCTCTTGACTGTACTCTCCTACTGTACTCTTCTACCGTTCTCTCTAGACTGTACTCTCCTACTGTTCTCTCTGGACTGTACTCTCCGGACTGTACTCTCCTACTGTACTCTCTGGCCTATACTCTCCCACTGTACTCTCTGGACTGTGCTCTCTGGACTGTTCTCTCTTGACTGTACTCTCCTACTGTACTCTTCTACCGTTCTCTCTAGACTGTACTCTCCTACTGTACTCTCTTGGCTGTACACTCCTACTGTACTCTCTGGGCTGTCCTCTCCTACTGTACTCTCTGGACTGTACTCTCCTACTGTACTCTCTGACTTGTACTCTCTGACTTGTACTCTCATACTGTACTCTCTGACTTGTACTCTCATACTGTACTCTCTGACCTGTACTCTCTGACCTGTACTCTCTGGACTGTACTCTCTGGGCTGTACTCTCCTACTGTACTCTCTGGACTGTACTTTCTGGACTGTACTCTCCTACTGTACTCTATGGACTGTACTCTCCTACTGTACTCTCTGGACTGTACTCTCCGGACTGTACTCTCCTACTGTACTCTCTGGACTGTACTCTCCTGACTGTACTCTCTGGACTGTACTCTCCCACTGTACTCTCCTACTGTACTCACCTACTGTACTCTCTGGACTCTACTCTCCCACTGTACTCTCCTACTGTACTCTCCTACTGTTCTCTCTGGACTGTACTCTCCGGACTGTACTCTCCCACTGTACTCTCTGGACTGTGCTCTCTGGACTGTACTCTCTGGACTGTATTCTTCTACTGTACTCTCCTACTGTACTCCCCTACTGTACTCTCCTACTGTACTTTCTGGACTGTACTTTCCTACTGTTCTCTCTGGACTGTACTCTCCTACCATACTCTCTGGACTGTACTCTCCTACTGTTTTCTCTGGACTGTACTCTCCTACTGTACTCTCTGGACTGTGCTCTCTGGACTGTACTCTCTGGACTGTATTCTCCTACTGTACTCTCTTGGCTGTACTCTCCTACTGTACTCTCTGGGCTGTATTCTCCGGACTGTACTCTCCTACTGTTCTCTCTGGACTGTACTCTCCTACTGTACTCTCTGACTTGTACTCTCATACTATACTCTATGGACTGTACTCTCTGGGCTGTACTCTCCTACTGTACTCTATGGACTGTACTCTCCTACTGTACTCTCTGGACTATTCTCCGGACTGTACTCTCCTACTGTACTCTCTGGACTTTACTCTCTGGACTGTACACTCCTACTGTACTCTCCTACTGTTCTCTCCGGACTGTACTCTCCTACAGTTCTCTCCGGACTGTACTCTGCTAGTGTACTCTCTGGACTGTACTCTCCTACTGTACTCTCCTGCTGTACTCTCCCGCTGTACTCTCCCACTGTACTCTCTGGACTGTACTCTCCCACTGTACTCTCCTACTGTAGTCTCCTACTGTACTCTTTGGATTGTACTCTCTGGACTGTACTCTCCTACTGTACTATCTGGACTGTACTCTCTGGACTGTACTCTCCTACTGTATTATCTGGACTGTACATCCCTCCTGTACTATCTGGACTGTACTCTCCTACTGTACTCTCCTACTGTACTCTCTGGACTGTACTCTACTATACTCTCTGGACTGTACTATCCTACTGTACTCTCCTACTATACTCTCTGGACTGTACTCTCCTACTGTACTCTCTGGACTGTACTCTCTGGACTGTACTTTCCTACTGTACTCTGTACTCTCCTACTGCACTGTACTCTCTCATTGAAACACAGTCCTATCCCACTCTCTGTACTCTCCCATTGACCAGACTCACTGGGTTTTAGTGCCGACAACCTTGATGGAAATGAATAGCTGCATGTGCACAAATGAGAGAAAGGTTTCTGTGTGTACATTCTGTGTGATGCATGAATGATACTGGGATTGAATGCACCTCTTGCATTTCCCCCCTTTTTTATTACCAACCAGAGGAAATTGTTTCAGTTTCCTTTTCATTAATCAAAAAATGAAAGTCGATCTCATACGTATATGTGTTTTCTCTTTTGCTGCTTCGAGGGCTGTTTTTTCATCTGGAGGAAGCGTGTGATAAATGGGCTTTGTTTATCAGGTTACAGATATATATTTACCATCAACAATATAGGTTCTACTGTTACAGGAATACTATCATGGATTTACATGTTTTAAAAAGAGATTGCCTCCCTGGTGTGTGTGTGTGTGTGTGTGTGTGTGTGTGTGTGTGTGTGTGTGTGTGTGTGTGTGTGTGTGTGTGTGTGTGTGTGTGTGTGTGTGTGTGTGTGTGTGTGTGTGTGTATGTATGTATATGTATATATGTATATATATATATATATATATATATATATATATATATATATCAGATGTTTGTCGTGTGTGGCCAGCCCATGGGGCTGCCAGTGGAACACCCAGGACCACACCTGCCGGGACAAGGACGACACTGTGTTGGGCCCTCAAATCATCAAACACAGACAGGTAGCTAGGTGCTCCACTAAACAGGCATAATGTACATTGCATGTATGCTAAGAGTCAAAGTCATGAGTTTTTTTGTATGGAATATCAGTTTGTAAGTCAGCGGATGCATGCCAACTGATAAATGATCAGTCTGGATGACAGTTTGTCCGTCGAATGACTAAAGGCATAAATACAAATGCTCAAAATGTAGTATTTCCATCTGTGTTCAGGGGGCAAGATGTCCCCAGTTTGAGAACCCTGATCCTGTGCTCATTCCTGTGGGGTTCAAAACCACCATCGGCTTCGAGGGCATCAACCTGGATGTTTACCAGGTACTGGAAAAAAAGATAATGTCTTATATAGCTGTTATATAGCTTTATAGCTGTTATCAAACGATTCAAAAACAGTAGGCGCTAGTTAATTATGAATCAGACTATAGTATGCTTGAGATGAGGCCTTGATAACTGCTCATGTATGAAGTTCGTTAACTCTCTGCTCCTCTGCTTCCTCCCTAGGACCGGGTGTTCACCATCGGCACAGAGCTGATGAGTAACATGGAGGAGGACGTCAGGTCTGACGATGGCCCCTTCTACAGCTTCAACGGTTTTAACGTATGCCCAGTGCTTCTTATTGCACCACACCTGTCAATTGTAGCTTTCACCACTTCTAAAAGGTGTAAAGGGTTGATCATGTGTTGCTGGGTCATGATATTGTATTGTTTGTTTACGTTAAATGGTTTGTGTCAGTTTGATATTATAGCACCCCCTCATGGAAAACAATCCCAATGTTATTTTAACATCCTCAAACTGTGGATTTTGTGTGATTGGAAAACATCTTAGAAGCACTACAGAGAGGTGGGGACCAGCCTCCAGCAACATTATTTTCATATATTGATTTATTCAGCTATTTTGGAGTGGCTGCCAAAGTGTGTATGGGACGGCAGGTAGCCAAGTTTAAGAATGTTGGGCCAGTAACTAAAAGGTTGCTGGTTCGAGTCCTGGAGCAGGGTGACTAATTTGTCGATATGCTCTTGAGCAAGGAACCCTAATTGCTCCTGTAAGTCTCTCTGGATAAGAGCATCTGCTAAATTACTTAAATGTAAAATGAGAACTTTCATCTGGCACGTTTTGGAAATGTGAAGTCATTAATCACTTCTTTCACAAACTGTATTAATAATTCATTATTTTCTCCGTTTCTAGTTTTCCTTGGAAAAGTCACAGGAGACCAACGTTCTGTTCTACGTGAAGGACAAACAGACGGGCAAGAAAATAGACAGCACGCTGAATGGTAAAGGGTGCATCTTTATGCAACTCTGTTGACAATGTCCCAAAGGACCATGTGGACATAAATGACAACTGGGGAAGTCTTATTTGACACATTTACATTGACACATTTAACGCAATACTTTTTGCAATCGTCTAAGTGAATTGGTCAAACATCATATCAGACCTTGTACTATCGATGACCAGTGTCATGTAAATGAAATGACAGAATAGTCTTGACATTCCAAGGCGTCCCTCTTACCTTCCTTCACAGTGACCCTATATAGCTGCTCGCTGGGCCGTGAGGACTGCAGCCTGTGTAAGAACGCTGACCCTAAGTACAGGTGTGTGTGGTGTGTCAAAAGGAAGTCGTGCGTCTATGAGAAGCTGTGTACTAATGACCAGGGTACAGAGTGCCCTGACCCACACATCACTGACGTGAGTAGCACCCACAGTACAGTAGTTATCTCAGTAGTTATCTCCTAACTATATACTAATAACTTATCTTTGAACCTGCAATAATATCGACTTTTTATTATCACTGACTGACTACGCATGTTAATGATCACTTCATTGACTGCTACTGACAACTGGATCAGTTAACAGACTGGTTATTTGCTATTTAAAGGGGTACCTCTGATCAATGCTCATTTTCTAAAGTCTGGACTAGCTGCAGTCTTTTCACAGACTGTGCGGTCACATTCTGCATGTGTTTGTGGCTTATTTCCTGGTGCTACTCTGTAAGCCACTCTATACACTGTCATCTAAAAGCTGTACGGTAGTGCAAATCTAAAAGCCTATCATCTTAAATCTGTTCCCCAATCCCCCTCCCAGATCATCCCTCGCTACGGGCCCGTGAGGGGGGGCATCTCTGTCACCATCAAGGGCTCCAACCTGGGCATCCACAAGGAGGACATCAAGGCCATCAGTGTGGTGGGGGTCCCCTGTATACATCAGGAGAACAAATACGCCGTCTCCACCAGGTAACATACACTGGCAACCCAGTCACCGCTGTCCACCTTGTCACAATAGACGTTGATTGATGTGGTCCTCTCAACAGTAGATTTCAATCTGAAATGTAATCTAGAATGTCTAAATATAAAATCTTATGTCTTCCTCCCTGTCTCTCTGTTTTACAGCGTGGTGTGTGAGATCGGGCCCTTGGAACCCCTGAGAACAAACTGGGGCCAGGTGGAGGTGGAGGTAGAGGGAGGGAAGAGAGGAACGTCATCTGCTTTCTTCACATACCGGGTAACAAACCTACCGCACTCCTTCACTTCAATAACAGTCCTTCACTTCAGGATGAGAGGGTGGACTCGTGAAGTGGAAAATGCTTTTACATGATTTGGTTATGCTATCACCATTCAATTTCACAGCTATACAGACGCTGTATTACAGAGCTTCTTATCGGCCCGCATGAAGGGCATGTCGTTTAAGTGTAATATCCAAATAAAATTCATGAATGTTCTGTTGAATGTACTACTGTGGTAATGCCACACTGGCAGATAATGCCCAGTACGATAAGATGAAATTGATTTGTGTGTATTATAGTTTAACAAGGTGCTATACGGCGACTCAATTTCCTCTGGTGCCTTAACAGGGTACATTGGAGCAATTTCACTGCCTTTTTTATATCTTGCACGGCTAATGCTTCCCCACGGGGGACCGCCCCCCCTAACTGTTTACTCAGCAAATTGAAGGAAATGCGAAGTGTGGGTGTGTGTGCATTTTGAAAGCCTTGTGGGGGAAGAGATGAGACAGGAATATGATGAGTGTTTTTTACTACCTGATCCTCTAGGACCCCATCGCCCGCTCGGTTCACCCCGCCAACGGCTCCAAGGCCGGGGGGACGGTCATCACCATCTCTGGTTTCAACCTGGACACAGCCACCAGGGAGGACATTGACGTCAACGTTGGGGGGGTGGTGTGCACTGTGTAAGTACTGTTGCATCCTGGGAAGGGAACCAGTGTCAAGAAGGGTTGCGGTTGTCTGGTCTTTAGATCTGTATGTGTTGGCTTTCAGCCAATTCTTTGGCATGACAACGAGCAAAAGAAAGTGTTGTAAGCTAAAGTGAATACAGAACTATCAAGCAGGTTAGGGTTGGGGGTTGCATTCAAATGTGGGCATGACTTTCTTTAATAAGAAAGCCCTGTATTGACTTAGCTGTCATGGTTCTGGCATGTTAGTCTCCTGTGCACCGTGACCCCGGTTGACCCCTAGTGCTGAGCGGTCTGTGTCGCTGGCTGACTGTGTCCTTGTCTGCAGGGAGACGTTTGGTGCAGCCATCACCTGCAGGATGGGAGAGTACCGGGCGGATAAGGTCCCCTCTGACCTGCTCACAGTGACAGTAAAGTATGGGAAGAGAACCACCACAGCCGTCCCCACAGCCTTCCAGTTCTGGGAGAACCCCACTATCCTGGACCACCACCCCAAGGGAAGCTTTGTGTGGTGAGTCCCAGTCCTCGAGACAAGAGGCTATTCTCGAGGCTTCCACATTGTCTCACATCAGATAGCACGTCAACTCCGTCTGCACTGAGAAGCGCCGGGTTAGAATGATGCCACCTGTCTAAACACAATAAAGTGTACCCTAGAGTATAGTTTAATGGCATTCAATCTCCAACACACCTGGCTTCCTCTCCAGATACCAGTTGGTAGCGTAAATGTGATATCTCTTCTGTAGATTAAATGTGAATGTGAGCAGTGGGTTAAAACTGTACCTTTTGTCCCTTTGTGATTGTGATGTTGTTTCAGCGGTGGGAGGACCATCGTGGTGACTGGATCTGGGTTTGACCTAATTCAGAACGCCATCATGAGGGTCCAGGCCTCGGCTGACAAGTGGTCTGGCATAACTCCTACTGAGGTATGGACTCTCTTTCTCTGCCTCTCTCTCTCTCTCTGCCTCTCTCTGTCTCTCTCTCTCTCTGCCTCTCTCTGTCTCTCTCTCTTTCTCTCTCTGCTTCTCTCTCTCTGCCTTGCTCTCATATTAATATTCAATGTGCTTAATTGGCATGAAGGACAAGGTCAAAGTTATCAAAGCGAAGTGATACATGCAGTGCATTCAGAAAGTATTCAGACCCCTTGACTTTTTCCACTTTTTGTTACTTTACAGCCTTATTCTAAAATGTATTAAATTGTTTTTTTTCCCCCTCATCAATCTGCACACAATACCCCATAATGACAAAGCAAAAATAGGTTTTTAGAAATGTTTTATGTTTTATGATTTATTTAAAAATAAAAAATGAAATATCACATTTACATAAGTATTCAGACCCTTTACTGACCCTTGTTGAAGCACCTTCTTGGGTATGACACCACAAGCTTGGTACACCTTTTTGGGGATTTTCTCCCATTCTTCTCTGCAGATCCTCTCAAGCTCTGTCAGGTTGGATGGGGAGCATCGCTGCACAGCTATTTTCAGGTCTCTCAAGAGAAGTTCAATTGGGTTCAAGTCTGGGCTCGGGCAGGCCCCTCAAGGACATTCAGAGACTTGTCTCGAAGCCCCTTCTGCGTTGTCTTGGCAGTGTGCTTAGGGTCGTTGTCCTGTTGGAAGGTGAACCTTCGCCCCAGTCTGAGTTCCTGAGCTCTCTGGAGCAGGTTTTCATCAAGGTTCTCTCTGTACTTTGCTCCGTTCATCTTTCCCTCGATCCTGACTGGTCTCAGAGTTCCTGTCGCTGAAAAATATCCCCACAGCATGATGCTGCCACCACCATGCTTTAACGTAGGGATGCTGCCAGGTTTTCTCCAGACATGACGCTTAGCATTCAAGCCAAATAGTTCAATCTCGATTTCATCAGACCAGAGAATCTTGTTTCTCATAGTCTGAGAGTCCTTTAGGTGCCTATTGGCAAACTCCAAGCGGGCTGTCATGTGAATTTTAATGAGGAGTGGCTTCCATCTGGCCACTCTACCATAAAGGCATGATTGGTGGAGTGCTGCAGAGAGGGTTTCCTTCTTAAAGGTTCTCCCATCTCCACAGAGGAACTCTGGAGCTCTGTCAGAGTGACCATCAGGTTTTTGGTCACCTCCCTGACCAAGGCCCTTCTCCCCCGATTGCTCAGTTTGGCCGGGATGCCAGCTCTAGGAAGAGTCTTGCTGGTTCCAAACTTCTTCTATTTAAGAATGATGGAGGCCACGGTGTTCTTGGGGACCTTCAATGCTGCAGATTTGTTTTTGTGCCCTTTCCCTGATCTGTGCCTCGACAAAATCCTGTCCTGGAGCTCTATAGACAATTCCTTCGACCTCATGTCTTGGTTTTTGCTCTGACATGCACTGTTAACTGTGGGACCTAATATAGTCAGGTGCGTGCCTTTCCAAATCATGTCCAATGAATTGAATTTACAACTGGTGGACTCCAATCAAGTTGTAGAAACATCTCAAGGATGATCAATAGAAACAGGATGCACCTGAGCTCAATTTCGAGTCTCATAGCAAAGGGTCTGAATACTTCCTTATTTCCGTTTTTTATTTTTAATAAAAAAAAAATGTTAAATATGAAAACCTGTTTTTCACTTTGTCATTATGGGGTATTGTGTGTAGATTGATGAATATATAAAAAAAATGTAATACATTTTAGAATAAGGCTGTAACATAACAAAATGTAGAAAAAGTCAAGGGGTCTGAATACTTTTCCCGAATGCACTGTATACAAAATATGAAAACAACAGTGACAACAATAAGAATAGTATATATAGAACTAATGAAAAATAAATATATAACAAATAAATAGAATGACTGGTGCACTTATATTGTCTATTACTTATAATACAGGGAGAAAATACAAAATAATATGTTTCCTTCCTTAGCGTTTGGCAAGCTGTGACATACTGTGCTGCCAACTCAATAACATCAGACCTTAACCCCAAAAATATACAGTTTCTGTCACGCCCTGACCTTAGAGAGACGTTTTATTTCTCTATTTGGTTAGGTCAGGGTGTGATTTGGGTGGGCATTCTATATTGTCTATTTCTTTGTTTTTGGCCGAGTATGGTTCCCAATCAGAGGCAGCTGTCAATCGTCTCTGATTGGGGATCATACTTAGGCAGCCCTTTTTCCCACTTTCTGTTGTGGGATCTTGTCTTTGTTTGTTGCATGGGTTGCACTCCTAAGCTTTTCTGCACATGTCTCTGTCTCTGTCTCTCAGCCCTAAACCTAAAAGCCTAAACCATCCCTTTATTTCAAACCACATATGGACTGTTATGGACTCTTCATAACTAACCTGGAAGATTGACGCAGAAAAAGCTCTGATTCATCCAGAAATAATCAATCCAGTTTTACTTAATGTCACAGAGTGTCCCCAGAGCTGCTGTAGTGGCCTTGCAGAGAGGACTTAATGTCACACAGTGTCCCCAGAGCTGCTGTAGTGGCCTTGCAGAGAGGACTTAATGTCACACAGTGCCCCCAGAGCTGCTGTAGTGGCCTTGCAGAGAGGACTTAATGTCACAGAGTGTCCCCAGAGCTGCTGTAGTGGCCTTGCAGAGAGGACTAAATGTCACACAGTGCCCCCAGAGCTGCTGTAGTGGCCTTGCAGAGAGGACTTAATCTCTCACAGTGCCCCCAGAGGTGCTGTAGTGACCTTGCAGAGAGGACTTAATGTCACACAGTGCCCCCAGAGCTGCTGTAGTGGCCTTGCAGAGAGGACTTAATGTCACACAGTGCCCCCAGAGCTGCTGTAGTGGCCTTGCAGAGAGGACTTAATGTCACACAGTGCCCCCAGAGCTGCTGTAGTGGCCTTGCAGACTCCTGCCCCTGATGCCTTGGGCAGGATAAGCAGCGATTTTATTAATTTCATTTAGAGGCGAAATGTAATACGGTAATTAAGGTTCCAGGGGATTATGTGGTTAGGCAGCTCTGTTCCTCTCTAACTCCCTAGGTGGCAGCTCTGTTCCTCTCTAACTACCTAGGTGGGAGCTCTGTTCCTCTCTAACTCCCTAGGTGGCAGCTCTGTTCCTCTCTAACTCCCTAGGAGGCAGCTCTGTTCCTCTCTAACTCCCTAGGAGGCAGCTCTGTTCCTCTCTAACTCCCTAGGAGGCAGCTCTGTTCCCCTCTAACTCCCTAGGAGGCCGCTCTGTTCCTCTCTAACTCCCTAGGAGGCAGCTCTGTTCCTCTCTAACTCCCTAGGTGGCAGCTCTGTTCCTCTCTAACTCCCTAGGTGGCAGCTCTGTTCCTCTCTAACTCCCTAGGTGGCAGCTCTATTCCTCTCTAACTCCCTAGGAGGCAGCTCTGTTCCTCTCTAACTCCCTAGGAGGCAGCTCTGTTCCTCTCTAACTCCCTAGGAGGCAGCTCTGTTCCTCTCTAACTCCCTAGGAGGCAGCTCTGTTCCTCTCTAACTCCCTAGGTGGCAGCTCTGTTCCTCTCTAACTCCCTAGGAGGCAGCTCTGTTCCTCTCTAACTCCCTGGGTGGCAGCTCTGTTCCTCTCTAACTCCCTAAGTGGCAGCTCTGTTCCTCTCTAACTCCCTAGGCGGCAGCTCTGTTCCTCTCTAACTCCTTAGGTGGCAGCTCTGTTCCTCTCTAACTCCCTAGGTGGCAGCTCTGTTCCTCTCTAACTCCCTAGGTGGCAGCTCTGTTCCTCTCTAACTCCCTAGGAGGCAGCTCTGTTCCTCTCTAACTCCCTAGGTGGCAGCTCTGTTCCTCTCTAACTCCCTAGGTGGCAGCTCTGTTCCTCTCTAACTCCCTAGGTGGCAGCTCTGTTCCTCTCTAACTCCCTAGGTGGCAGCTATGTTCCTCTCTAACTCCCTAGGTGGCAGCTCTGTTCCCCTCTAACTCCCTAGGTGGCAGATATGTTCCTCTCTAACTCCCTAGAAGGCAGCTCTGTTCCTCTCTAACTCCCTAGGTGGCAGCTCTGTTCCCCTCTAACTCCCTAGGTGGCAGATATGTTCCTCTCTAACTCCCTAGGTGGCAGCTCTGTTCCTCTCTAACTCCCTAGGTGGCAGATCTGTTCCTCTCTAACTCCCTAGGTGGCAGCTCTGTTCCTCTCTAACTCCCTAGGTGGCAGCTCTGTTCCTCTCTAACTCCCTAGGTGGCAGGGACTTGGGGCCATGTACTTACAGGGACATGGGGCCCCACAAATTGGTGGATGATAAAGCTTACTTATTAAAGACCTCCCCCTCCCCTCCTTCTCCCCCAGTACCTCCAGGAGGCTCTGAGTAAGAACAACACGGTAATCCAGTTCCTGACCCCGGCCGTCAACAGGTCTTCTGAGACCCATTTGTTCAGGACCTTCATCCAGCTGGACAACTGGGGGAGGGAGCTTAAGCCCTTCGACTACCACCCTGACCCTGCCTTCGACCCCCTCACCAAGAAGATCATCACTGAGACCTCCATCATTGTCGTCACTGTGAGTATTAGAGGCTGATAGGGTCCATAAATGTACTATGTTATGTTTAGGCCCAAGAATTTTCCTGACCTAGTTACAGGCTACAACTAGGGCCTTGAGTTTTTTCCGGTTCCTCCTGACTCATAGTTACAGTATGTTGTTACCTACAATACGTCCAATAGTTCCTTACCATGTTCCACTTCCAGGGCCGAGGTTTTGAAAAAGCCATGACAGCCAAAGAGGCCCAGGCGTTTGTGGGGGATGTCCCGTGCTATGTCAACGCCCTCCAGGATGACAAGCTGTTCTTGGATCCCCCGTCCAGCCAGCCCCAGGCCCGCTCCAAACGCCACCGTAGACGCAGAGACACCAGCTCCGACACATTGGACCTGCTGGTGAGAATACACACACACACACGGGACCATACAGATGCATGGATCTGTCTTTGCTATCTTTTAACTTATCTGCAGTTTCCTAAAGATGAGTAATTGAAATCTGCTTGCCAAAATAGATCCAGAGTAACTTGGTGTCTGTCAGGGCAACTTAATGTTAACAGTTGCCAATATTGCTTTGAATGCATTCTTCTATCTACAGTTTTGGTAATAATAACGCTGCTGCTGCTAACTGTGTGTGTTCCAGATTAAGTTTGGGAATGGCGAGTGGGTGGTGGGCTCTGTGCACTACGAGAGCAATAATGAAGTTCCTCTCTTCATCATCATCCCTGCTGTCATCATCCCCATGCTGCTCATCATCCTCGTCTCCGTCTACTGCTACAGGTAGGCTAGATAACCATAATACAGGACAGTTACAAAATGCCACCTTTAGGCTACATAACCAGAATACAGGACAGTTACACCATACCACCTTAAGGCTAGATAACCAGAATACAGGTCAGTTACACCATACCACCTTAAGGCTAGATAACCAGAATACAGGACAGTTACACCATACCACCTTAAGGCTAGATAACCAGAATACAGGTCAGTTACACCATACCACCTTAAGGCTAGATAACCATAATACAGGACAGTTACACCATACCACCTTAAGGCTAGATAACCAGAATACAGGACAGTTACAAAATGCCACCTTTAGGCTACATAACCAGAATACAGGACAGTTACACCATACCACCTTTAGGCTAGATAACCAGAATACAGGACAGTTACACCATACCACCTTAAGGCTAGATAACCATAATACAGGACAGTTACACCATACCACCTTAAGGCTAGATAACCAGAATACAGGACAGTTACAAAATGCCACCTTTAGGCTACATAACCAGAATACAGGACAGTTACACCATACCACCTTTAGGCTAGATAACCAGAATACAGGACAGTTACACCATACCACCTTTAGGCTAGATAACCAGAATACAGGACAGTTACACCATACCACCTTTAGGCTAGATAACCAGAATACAGAACAGTTACACCATACCACCTTAAGGCTAGATAACCAGAATACAGGACAGTTACACCATACCACCTTAAGGCTAGATTACCAGAATACAGCACAGTTACACCATACCACCTTAAGGCTAGATAACCAGAATACAGGACAGTTACACCATACCACCTTAAGGCTAGATAACCAGAATACAGAACAGTTACACCATACCACCTTTAGGCTAGATAACCAGAATACAGGACAGTTACACCATACCACCTTAAGGCTAGATAACCAGAATACAGGACAGTTACACCATACCACCTTTAGGCTAGATAACCAGAATACAGGACAGTTACACCATACCACCTTTAGGCTAGATAACCAGAATACAGGACAGTTACACCATACCACCTTAAGGCTAGATAACCAGAATACAGGACAGTTACACCATACCACCTTAAGGCTAGATAACCAGAATACAGGACAGTTACACCATACCACCTTAAGGCTAGATTACCAGAATACAGCACAGTTACACCATACCACCTTAAGGCTAGATAACCAGAATACAGGACAGTTACACCATACCACCTTAAGTCTAGATAACCAGAATACAGAACAGTTACACCATACCACCTTTAGGCTAGATAACCAGAATACAGGACAGTTACACCATACCACCTTAAGGCTAGATAACCAGAATACAGGACAGTTACACCATACCACCTTTAGGCTAGATAACCAGAATACAGGACAGTTACACCATACCACCTTTAGGCTAGATAACCAGAATACAGGACAGTTACACCATACCACCTTAAGGCTAGATAACCAGAATACAGGACAGTTACACCATACCACCTTAAGGCTAGATAACCAGAATACAGCACAGTTACACCATACCACCTTAAGGCTAGATAACCAGAATACAGCACAGTTACACCATACCACCTTAAGGCTAGATAACCAGAATACAGGACAGTTACACCATACCACCTTAAGGCTACATAACCAGAATACAGGACAGCTACACCATACCACCTTTAGGCTAGATAACCAGAATACAGGACAGTTACACTCAGTTACATTCTGACAGTTACACCATTCCACCTTAAGGCTAGATAACCAGAATACAGGACAGTTACACCATACAGTTCAACCTTTAGGCTAGATAACCAGAATACAGGACAGTTACACCATACCACCTTAAGGCTAGATAACCAGAATACAGGACAGTTACACCATACCACCTTAAGGCTAGATAACCAACATACAGGACAGTTACACCATACCACCTTAAGGCTAGATAACCAGAATACAGGACAGTTACACCATACCACCTTAAGGCTAGATAACCAGAATACAGGACAGTTACACCATACCACCTTAAGGCTAGATAACCAGAATACAGGACAGTTACACCATACCACCTTAAGGCTAGATAACCAGAATACAGGACAGTTACACCATACCACCTTTAGGCTAGATAACCAGAATACAGGACAGTTACACCATACCACCTTAAGGCTAGATAACCAGAATACAGGACAGTTACACCATACCACCTTTAGGCTAGATAACCAGAATACAGGACAGTTACACCATACCACCTTAAGGCTACATAACCAGAATACAGGACAGTTACACCATACCACCTTTAGGCTAGATAACCAGAATACAGGTCAGTTACACCATACCACCTTTAGGCTAGATAACCAGAATACAGGACAGCTACACCATACCACCTTTAGGCTAGATAACCAGAATACAGGACAGTTACACCATACCACCTTAAGGCTAGATAACCAGAATACAGGACAGTTACACCATACCACCTTAAGGCTAGATTACCAGAATACAGAACAGTTACACCATACCACCTTTAGGCTAGATAACCAGAATACAGAACAGTTACACCATACCACCTTAAGGCTAGATAACCAGAATACAGGACAGTTACACCATACCACCTTTAGGCTAGATAACCAGAATACAGGACAGTTACACCATACCACCTTTAGGCTAGATAACCAGAATACAGGACAGTTACACCATACCACCTTAAGGCTAGATAACCAGAATACAGGACAGTTACACCATACCACCTTTAGGCTAGATAACCAGAATACAGGACAGTTACACCATACCACCTTAAGGCTAGATAACCAGAATACAGAACAGTTACACCATACCACCTTAAGGCTAGATAACCAGAATACAGGACAGTTACACCATACCACCTTAAGGCTACATAACCAGAATACAGGACAGCTACACCATACCACCTTAAGGCTACATAACCAGAATACAGGACAGCTACACCATACTACCTTAAGGCTAGATAACCAGAATACAGGACAGTTACACCATACCACCTTTAGGCTAGATAACCAGAATACAGCACAGTTACACCATACCACCTTAAGGCTAGATAACCATAATACAGGACAGTTACACCATACCACCTTAAGGCTAGATAACCAGAATACAGGACAGTTACACCATACAGTTCAACCTTAAGGCTACATAACCAGAATACAGGACAGCTACACCATACCACCTTAAGGCTAGATAACCAGAATACAGGACAGTTACACCATACCACCTTAAGGCTAGATAACCATAATACAGGACAGTTACACCATACCACCTTAAGGCTAGATAACCAGAATACAGGACAGTTACACCATACAGTTCAACCTTAAGGCTACATAACCAGAATACAGGACAGCTACACCATACCACCTTAAGGCTAGATAACCAACATACAGGACAGTTACACCATACCACCTTAAGGCTAGATAACCAGAATACAGGACAGTTACACCATACCACCTTAAGGCTAGATAACCAGAATACAGGACAGTTACACCATACCACCTTAAGGCTAGATAACCAGAATACAGGACAGTTACACCATACCACCTTTAGGCTAGATAACCAGAATACAGGACAGTTACACCATACCACCTTAAGGCTAGATAACCAGAATACAGGTCAGTTACACCATACAGTTCAACCTTTAGGCTAGATAACCAGAATACAGGACAGTTACACCATACCACCTTAAGGCTAGATAACCAGAATACAGGACAGTTACACCATACAGTTCAACCTTTAGGCTAGATAACCAACATACAGGACAGTTACACCATACAGTTACACCTTTAGGCTAGATAACCAACATACAGGACAGTTACACCATTCCACCTTAAGGCTAGATAACCAGAATACAGGACAGTTACACCATACCACCTTAAGGCTAGATAACCAACATACAGGACAGTTACACCATACCACCTTAAGGCTAGATAACCAGAATACAGGACAGTTACACCATACAGTTCAACCTTAAGGCTAGATAACCAGAATACAGGACAGTTACACCATACAGTTCCACCTTTAGGCTAGATAACCAGAATACAGGACAGTTACACCATTCCACCTTAAGGCTAGATAACCAGAATGAATACAGGACAGTTACACCATACAGTTCCACCTTTAGGCTAGATAACCAGAATGAATACAGGACAGTTACACCATACAGTTCCACCTTTAGGCTAGATAACCAACATACAGGACAGTTACACCATACCACCTTTCTCCATTACCAACATACAGGACAGTACACCATACCACCTTTCTCCATGGATGTGGGGGTGACAACTTCATTTGGTGTCAAGGGATCCAAGCCAGCCAAATGGTGCGCAATACACACAAATGTACAATGTTACATGAGTTAGTGTTCATGTTGGTGTCGGTTTTTGTCTCTGTTCATTGCTCTGCCCATGTTAATGATTGTGTTGTGTGCACAGGAGGAAGAGCCAGCAGGCTGAAAGAGAGTATGAGAAGGTGAAACACCAACTGGAGAATTTGGAGGAGAGTGTACGAGACCGCTGCAAGAAAGAGTTCACAGGTACTACATTATAACCACAGCTGTCAAGCATAATTGTCTAAGGCCACCAAGGGTCTTCATTACACTTCATTAAACCTCATATTACATACTTCATCTACACATCCATACATCTAT
The DNA here is from genome assembly GCF_013265735.2 of Oncorhynchus mykiss. NCBI lineage: Eukaryota > Metazoa > Chordata > Actinopteri > Salmoniformes > Salmonidae > Oncorhynchus > Oncorhynchus mykiss. Next base: position 15,958,553 of record NC_050570.1, read on the forward strand.
GTATCTTCATCAAGACATGATTTAAAGTAACGAATATGGTAGTTTATGTTTGTGTTGCTTAAAAGTCTCAGGATGAGAACATGTTCAAGGTACTCAGACGTTTGTCCTTTGCCTTCCCAGACCTGATGATAGAGATGGAGGACCATACCAACGAACTGAGCGAGGGGCGAATCCCCTTCCTGGACTATAAGACCTACACGGACCGCGTCTTCTTCCTGCCCTCCAAGGACGGGGCCAATGATGTGATGATCACGGGCAAGCTGGACATCCCTGAGGCACGGAAGGCCATCGTGGGCCAGGCCCTCAACCAGTTCTCTAACCTGCTTAACTCCAAGACCTTTCTCATCAATGTAAAGCCCCTTCAGACCACTTAACTGTCTTTGTAATGGTGCCTCTATGGCTGGCTCTTTTGTCTCCTTTCCTTCATCTAAAACCCTATTAGGGCAGAAGAAGTAAAGGAGACATGGAGAGATGGCTATTTCAGATTATTGCAATCTCCCTTCCATTGTTTACAGTTAAATATTTATCCACAGTTTATGTTAACTGGATTACCATTAACTGCATATTCTGTTAAACTCCACTGTGTGAGTAGTTCATCAAGACCTTGGAAGGACGTCCAGACTTCAACGCCCGGGCCAAGGTGTACTTTGCATCCCTGCTGACGGTGGCTCTGCATGGGAAGCTGGAGTACTACACAGACATCATGAGGACCCTGCTGCTGGAACTCATGGGGAACTATGTCGACAGCAAGAACCCCAAACTCATGCTGCGCAGGTTGGGACCACCAACCGCTGTCACTTACAGTAGCTACCATTCCTCAAAGTAGTTCTGGTAGTTCTACCTATCGTAGATTTAGTTCTGGTAGCTCTACCTATCTTAGATTTAGTTCTGGTAGCTCTACCTATCGTAGATTTAGTTCTGGTAGCTCTACCTATCATAGATTTTTAGTTCAGGTAGCTCTACCTATATTATATTTAGTTCTGGTAGCTCTACCTATCTTAGATTTAGTTCTGGTAGCTCTACTTATCTTAGATTTAGTTCTGGTGGCTCTACCTATCTTAGATTTAGTTCTGGTGGCTCTACCTAGCTTAGATTTAGTTCTGGTAGCTCTACCCGTCTTAGATTTAGTTCTGGTAACTCTGCCTATCTTAGATCAAGAAAGGTATACAACAGGTGTAGACCTTACCATGAAATGCTTACTTACAAACCCTTAACCAGCAAGGCAGTTTTAAGAAAAATAGAGTTAAGAAAATATTTACTAAATTAACATAAGTTTTTAAAAAGTAACAAAATAAAATAACAATAACAAGGCTATATACAGGATGTGTGGGCGGGGGTACAGGTTGCATGGGGGTACAGGCTGTGGGAGGGGTACAGGTTGTGGGGGGGTACAGGTTTGTTGAGGTAATTGAGGTAATATGTACACGACCGGTCAAAAGTTTTAGAACACCTACTCATTCAAGGGTTTTTCTTTATTTCTACACTGTAGAATAATAGTGAAGACATCAAACTATGAAATAACACATATGGAATCATGTAGTAACCAAAAAAGTGTTTAACAAATCAAAATATATTTTATATTTGAGATTCTTCAAATAGCCAACATTGGTCTTGATGACAGCTTTGCACACTCTTGGCATTCTCCCACACCAGCTTCATGAGGAATGCTTTTCCAACAGTCTTGAAGGAGTTCCCAGATATGCTGAGCACTTGTTGGCTGCTTTTCCTTCACTCTGCGGTCCGACTCATCCCAAACCATCTCAATTTGGTTGAGGTCGGGGGATTGTGAAGGCCATGCAGCACTTCATCACTCTCCTTCTTGGTCAAATAGCCCTTACATAGCCTGGAGGTGTGTCCTGTTGAAAAACAAATTATAGTCCCACTAAGCGCAAACCAGATGGGATGGCGTATCACTGCAGAATGCTGTGGTAGCCATGCTGGTTAGGTGTGGCTTGAATTCGAAAAAAATCACAGACAGTGTCACAAGCAAAGCACCCCCACACCATCATACCTCCTCCACCATGCTTTACGGTGGGAAATACACATGCAGAGATCATCTGTTCACCCACAACGCATCTCACAAAGACACAGCGGTTGGAACCAAAATTCTCCAATTTGGATTCCAGACCAAAGGACAAATTTCCACTGGTCTAATGTCCATTGCTTGTGTTTCTTGTTCCAAGCAAGTATCTTCTTCTTATTGGTGTCCTTTAGTTTCTTTGCAGCAATTCGAACTATGAAGGCCTGATTCATACAGTCTCCTCTGAACAGTTGATGTTGAGATGTGTCTGTTACTTGAACTCTGTGAAGCATTTATTTGGGCTGCAATTTCTGAGGCTGGTAACTCTAATGAACTTATCCTCTGCAGCAGAGGTAACTCTGGGTTTTCAATTCCTGTGGCTGTCCTCATGAGAGCCAGTTTCATTATAGCGCTTGATGGTTTTTGCGACTGCACTTAAGAAACTTGAAAGTTCTTGAAATGTTCCAGATTGACTGACCTTCATGTATTAAAGTAATGATGGACTGTAATTTCTCTTTGCTTATTTGAGCTGTTCTTGCAATAATATGGACTTGGTCTTTTACCAAAATGTATCTTCTGTATATGCCCCCTACCTTGTCACAACACAACTGATTGGCTCAAACGCATTAAGAAATTACACAAATTAACGTTTAACAAGTCACACCTGTTAAATTAAATGCATTTCAGGTGACTACCTCATGAAGCTGGTTGAGATAATGCCAAGAGTGTGCAAAGCTGTTATCAAGGCAAAGCGTGGCTATTTGAAGAATCTCAATTATAAAATATATTTTGATTTGTTTAACACTTTTTTGGTTACTACATGATTCCTTATGTACTATTTCATAGTTTTGTATTATTTCATGTATTATTTCATAACTTCACTATTATTCTACAATGTAGAAAATAGTACAAATGATTGTTAACCATTGAATGAGTCGGTGCTCTAAAAGTTTTGACCGGTAGTATACATGTAGGGGTAAAGTGGCTATGCATAGATAATAACAGTGAGTAGCAGCAGTGTAAAAAAAAAAAAAAGAGGGGGGGGGGGGGTCAATGCAAATAGTCCGGATAGACATTTGATTAATTGTTCAGCAGTCTTATGGCTTGGGGGTAGAAGCTGTTAAGGAGCCTTTTGGGCCTAGACTTGGTGCTACTGTACCACTTGCCATGCGGTAGCAGAGAGAACTGTATGACTTGTATAACTGGAGTCTTTCACAATTTTTTAGGCCTTCCTCTGACACCACCTAGTATAGAGGTGATGTACTGTGCCGTACCGACGACACTCTGTAGCGCTTTACAGTCAGATGCCGAGCACTTACCATTCCAGGCAATGATGCAATTAGTCAGGATGCTCTCGGTGGTGCAGCTGTAGAACTCTTTGAGGATCTGAGGACCCATGCCAAACCTTTTTAGTCTCCTGAGGGGGAATAGGCGTTGTTGTGGCCTCTTCACAACTGTGTTGGTGTGTTTGGACCATGATAGTTTGTTGGTTATGTAGACACCAAAGAACTTGAACCACTACAGCACCGTCGATGTGAATGTGTTCAGCCCTCCTTTTCTTGTAGTCCACGATCAGCTCCTTTGTCTTGCTCATGTTGAGGGTGAGGTTGTTGTCCTGGCACCACACTGCCACTGACCTCCTCCCTATAGGCTGTGTCATTATTTTCAGTAGTCAGGCCTACCAACGTTGTGTCGTCAGCAAACTTAATGATGGCGTTAGAGTAGTGCTTGGCCACACAGTCGTGGGTGAACAGGGAGTACAGGAGAAGACTTTGTGCACCTGGCAACCTTGGTTAGCGTGCACTGCACTCGGCCCGCCACAGGAGTCGCTGGTGCGCGATGAGACAAGGATATCCCTACCGACCAACCCCTCCCTAACCCGGACGACGTTATGCCAATTGTGCATCGCCCCACGGACCTCCCGGTCACGGCCGGTTACGACAGAGCCTGGGCGCGAACCCAGAGTCTCCTTAACCACTGCGCCACCCGGGAGGCGCAGATGTGTTGTTACCTACCCTTATCACCTGTGGGCGGCCCGTCAGGAAGTCCAGGATCCAGTTGCAGAGAAATGTGTTTAGTCCCAGGATCCTTAGCTTAGTGATGAGCTGAGCTGTAGTCAATGAATAGCATTCTCACACAAGTGTTCCTTTTGTCCAGGTGGGAAAGGGTAGTGTGGAGTTCAATTGAGATTGCGTCATCTATGGATCTGTTGGGATGGTATGCAAATTGGAGTGGGTGTAGGGTTTCCGGGATGATGGTGTTGATGTGAGCCATAACCTGCCTTTCCAAGCACTTCATGGCTACCGACGTGGGTGCTACGGGGCAGTAGTCATTTAGACAGGTTTCCTTGGCGTTCTTGGGCATATGGACTATGGTGGTCTGCTTGAAACATGTAGGTATTACAGACTCGATCAGGGAGAGGTTGAACATGTCAGTGAAAACGCTTGCCAGTTGGTCCGGGCTTGCTCTGAGTACACGTCCTGGTAATCCGTCTGCAAGCCCGACGAGCGTCGGAGCCGGTGTAGTAGGATTCAATCTTAATCCTATGTTGATGCTTTGGCTGTTTGATGGTTCGTCTGAGGGCATAACGGATTGTCTTATAAGCGTCCAGATTAGTGTCCTGCTCCTTGAAAGTGGCAGCTCTAGCCTTTAGCTCGGTGCAGATTTTGGCTGTAATCCATTACTCCAACTAACCTGTGTCTTCTCAATGTCTCCCACTCTAATATTGACTCTGGTATGGTATTGTAGGCTATCTCCAGTCCACAGTAGTGACAGGTTCCTGAACAGAGCTCAGTTGTCTATTCCCACTGAGTGGTTGTGTAATGTGAACTGTCAACTGTGCTCAGCAGTGTTCAACTGGCTGTTCAACAGTAAAATGTGTGTAGTTATTCCCTATAAAGGAGCTCATTATGTTGATTAGTCCATTGTCCTAACATCCAGATACACATGACTGTTAGTTGGATGTGCTAATGCCTAACAGTGGGCCCTGTGAATGGAGAGGAGTTCTACAGTAGTTCATTCTAAATTTTGCTTTGTATTAGTATTGTGAGATGTGTCAGTCACTCCTGTGTTTTGAACTGTTGTTCAGAAACAGTATGATGAGATGTGTCAGTCACTCCTGTGTTTTATCTTCTGTAGGTCAGAGACAGTATGATGAGATGTGTCAGTCACTCCTGTGTTTTGTCTTCTGTAGGTCAGAGACAGTATGTTGAGATGTGTCAGTCACTCCTGTGTTTTGAACTGTTGTTCAGAAACAGTATGATGAGATGTGTCAGTCACTCCTGTGTTTTATCTTCTGTAGGTCAGAGACAGTATGATGAGATGTGTCAGTCACTCCTGTGTTTTGTCTTCTGTAGGTCAGAGACAGTATGATGAGATGTGTCAGTCACTCCTGTGTTTTATCTTCTGTAGGTCAGACAGTATGATGAGATGTGTCAGTCACTCCTGTGTTTTGTCTTCTGTAGGTCAGAAACAGTATGATGAGATGTGTCAGTCACTCCTGTGTTTTGTCTTCTGTAGGTCAGAAACAGTATGATGAGATGTGTCAGTCACTCCTGTGTTTTGTCTTCTGTAGGTCAAAGACAGTATGATGAGATGTGTCAGTCACTCCTGTGTTTTGTCTTCTGTAGGTCAGAGACAGTATGATGAGATGTGTCAGTCACTCCTGTGTTTTGAACTGTTGTTCAGAAACAGTATGATGAGATGTGTCAGTCACTCCTGTGTTTTATCTTCTGTAGGTCAGAGACAGTATGTTGAGATGTGTCAGTCACTCCTGTGTTTTGAACTGTTGTTCAGAAACAGTATGATGAGATGTGTCAGTCACTCCTGTGTTTTATCTTCTGTAGGTCAGAGACAGTATGATGAGATGTGTCAGTCACTCCTGTGTTTTGTCTTCTGTAGGTCAGAAACAGTATGATGAGATGTGTCAGTCACTCCTGTGTTTTGTCTTCTGTAGGTCAGAAACAGTATGATGAGATGTGTCAGTCACTCCTGTGTTTTGTCTTCTGTAGGTCAAAGACAGTATGATGAGATGTGTCAGTCACTCCTGTGTTTTGTCTTCTGTAGGTCAGAGACAGTATGATGAGATGTGTCAGTCACTCCTGTGTTTTGAACTGTTGTTCAGAAACAGTATGATGAGATGTGTCAGTCACTCCTGTGTTTTATCTTCTGTAGGTCAGAGACAGTATGATGAGATGTGTCAGTCACTCCTGTGTTTTGTCTTCTGTAGGTCAGAGACAGTATGATGAGATGTGTCAGTCACTCCTGTGTTTTATCTTCTGTAGGTCAGAGACAGTATGTTGAGATGTGTCAGTCACTCCTGTGTTTTGTCTTCTGTAGGTCAGAGACAGTATGATGAGATGTGTCAGTCACTCCTGTGTTTTGTCTTCTGTAGGTCAGAGACAGTGGTGGAGAGGATGCTGTGTAATTGGATGTCCATCTGTCTTTACCAGTTCCTCAAGGTGATGATATGACACTCCTTGATTCAGTATGTTTTTGATATGTCACGTACATTGTTAAACTGTAAAGTGTGCCATTACAGAAAGATCTCGATGTCACGTGAAATCATGTGAAAACGGGATCACGTTTTTCCGTGTAGTTTCATGTTATCACATGTTGCTTTACATGTTGTCACGTTATCATGTTAACTTCACATAAGATCACATGATCCCATGAAAACATGTGTTTTTGGAACACTTTATGTTATCTTTCCGTAAGGGTATGTGCTTGCATGTGTTCAAGGAGCCTACCTGAGTTAAGAGAAGCAATATTTTGTTGACATTTCATAGCCTTTATATTTTAACTACAGCATGGCCAAGGTCAAAGTAGAGTGCCAGAGAGTTCTGATTGTACTGTGTCTCTGTGTGTGGTCGTCAGGACTCAGCAGGGGAACCCCTGTACAAGCTGTTCAGGGCCATCAAGCATCAGACAGAGAAGGGTCCAGTAGACGCCAGAGTGAAGAAGGCCAAGTACACCCTGAACGACACGGGCCTGCTTGGAGACGACGTGGAGTACTGTGTCCTGGTGAGTTACACCAACCCGTTACCACGGTTACTCCAGCACGCAAGCTCGCTGGCATCTCACCTCGCTGACAGCTGCTGCTATTGCGTTATTGAGTTCTTCTGAGTCTGTTCAGACAGACTTTTCACTGACTGCCCTGATCTCAATGATATGTGTCGCTTCCATGAACCATATTGATATTTTTATGCTATTCCTTCACTAGCAATTCAATACCTTTCTGTCATTTTATAATGTTCCTACCTACACTGACGCAATTCAAGTTCTGACTCACTGTATACGTATAGTCTACCTTAGAAGTGTTTAACTGTATCGTTTTGCTAATGCCAGATAATACAATCTCAGCTATTTTCTTTTAAGTCTCTCTATATAGAGAAACCCTGTGGTAATTCATTTTCCAAGGACAATATCAAATGATACACATGTACAGTTGCAATAGCTCACGTCCTGTGGTTATGTTAAAGAAGAATGACAGAACAAAATGACACAGTCTTCAATTACAAATATATCCTTTGTATAATGTATTGTTTCCCTATCTAGTGGGCAGTTGTTTGGATTCAGTCTGAATTGATTGATCTGTGTCACCTGGTCAGAGTGAGGGGAGTGAGTCCCCTGCCGGTGGCTGCAGGATAGTCAGCTCAGGACAAGGTGACAGTGCCTGTCAGGTGTCAAAGAGTACCACTTGCCTACAGTAGTTGCCGCTGTAACGCTGCCTCAGCGAGCTGACCTCACAGTGTTGGCTCTGTTCCTCCTCTCAGACTCTGCAGGTGCTGGTGCACGGGGAGGGGCCAGACGTGACGCCCGTCAAGGTGTTGAATTGTGACACGGTGTCTCAGGTGAAGGAAAAGATCATCGAGGCGGTGTACAGGAACCTGCCCTACTCACAGAGACCCAAAGTGGACAGCGTCAGTCTGGGTGAGAGGAGAACACACTCACACACACACACATCGTCAGTATTCCAAACCATGTGTTGCGAAGATACTGCATTTGAATACATTAACATCAGCAAGCCTGAAACAATTGGCACCATCTACTAGTAAATGAAGTGGTGGTGGATGTGAATTTGAGTGTGAGTCATGTTGGCTGGTGGTCTGAGCTGCTGTTCTTGCCTATGCCACAGAGTGGCGTCCTGGTTCCACAGGGCAGATCCTGTCAGACCTGGACCTGACGTCCCAGAAGGAGGGCAGGTGGAGGCGCATCAACACGCTGGCCCACTACAACGTGAGTGATGTTCCTCCACAGACTGATCTATTAGATGTCACAGAGAGAAGCCCTAATGCTGCTGATACCCTACCGCAACAACCCCACCCCAACCCCCCTGCTCCAACAGAGCCCCACCCCAAAACCCCACTTTAATTTACAGGATCAATAATGAAAAAATGCCACGGACAATGCCGAATAAAGGCCCCAAGAAATGTGTCAATGGCCCTGTCTAATCAATGGCATGGATTCTGAATTAGGTCCTGAGACCCATTGCCAATCAGATGACCTGTGTCTGTGTTGGTTTCAGGTGCGAGACAATGCTACTCTAGTCCTGTCCATAGTTCTTCACACTCAACAGAACTATGACCAGAACCAGGATAACCAAGAGGAGAGTAAGTCTTCACCATGGAAATGATAATAAGACAATATGCGTATGACAAGTCTCACAATGCATTATAACCTACACCTGCAGGCTTTAAGAAACGTGTTACTGAAAAGTACTTGTATAATTTGTCTCCACTAGGAAATGCCCTGTTGGAGGATGACAAGGTGTTCCACCTGGTTCGGCCTGATGAGCTGGATGAGATGAAGTCCAAGAGGGGCAGCATGAAGGACAAGTCCATGACCAAAGCCATCACTGAGATCTATCTCACACGACTGCTCTCTGTCAAGGTGGGCCTGCCACGTTTTACTATAGTTAAGGCTCAGACACACTAACAGCGTTTGCTGGACGAGAGTACTTAGCACATTTGAACAAAGTGCCGCCCGTAATTTGGCAACCAATTTGCCTAAATGTTGGCACTCAGACGTCTACAGCTGTTGGTCCCTGAAACACAGCACGCTGAACGATCGGCAGACAAACGCTAGATCCACATTCGCTGCGATGTGTGCGAGCCTTTACATTTCCTTCAGTAAAAAAATTCATCTTTGAGATTTATTCCGTAAGAAAATCTATTTGAGGATGGCTATGTGCTAATATGTGATAGATTCAGTCTTCATAGTGTGTTATTGACTGGGTCGCAGGTCAGAGGTACTTGGTGTCTCTCTACCTCTCTGCCCTGCCTCACACTGTGTTTCTGTTGGTGTGTCTGTTATTCCAGGGAACCCTGCAACAGTTTGTGGATGACTTCTTCCGCAGCGTTTTGTGTTCCGGGTCGGTGGTGCCACCCGCCATCAAGTACTTCTTTGACTTCCTGGACGAGCAGGCCCTCAAACATGACAACGTGGACGAGGAGACCGTACACATCTGGAAGACCAACAGGTACATACACACACAACCACACACACTTCTACATATGCAAGCACACACGCACACACAAGTACGTACGTACACACACACACACAAACCCACTTCCTGAGATGACACTCTAAGAAACACACTGACTAAGTAATCAGTATACGGAATGCAAATATAAAAGTACTTCTATCTCCTCTGTATTCTCAATCTGAGTGCTCCCTAGGCATTTAAGTACATAAATTAACTTCAAGTTGGTTAAAGCTCAAGTATTCAACACAGCGTGTTGCATATAGATGTCAGTGATTGATGTGGCGATGTGAGAATGAGAGGAAGGGGGATGAGCTATTTCATTATGCTATACCACAGTCAGTCGACATGGCTTGCTTTGTTTATCAAACCAACCGAGACCTCTTGGATTAAATATGAATGTGTGTATCAACCATAACAACAAACAGACATGGTAATTACGTCCCCAGCTAATTTAATTGTACTATTATATCACATTGTTGTTGTTGTTTTTTTGCCGTTGTTTTCTCAATCTCCCGGGAGGTGTTGCAAGCCAATATGAATTAATATGTTAGTCTGTCTCAATCGGCCCAGCTTTTAAACTAATCAGAGAAGTACTCTGAACCTATTTTAGACTTGTTTGATATTCAGGACCAACCTTTTATTGGAGGATTTGTATGGACCTATTAGTTTACTTATGTTTTGAAGCTATTGAGTATTCAAAAATTGAAAGTTTTATTAGTTTGCCTGATGCACGTGTTCCACTGAATGGTGAAAAAATGAAAGTCAACCGTCAGGAGTTGTCAACCTGACATGTACCACTAATAGAAGTACTACTAGTGCTGTACATGTACCACTAATAGAAGTACTACTAGTGCTGTACATGTACCACTAATAGAAGTACTACTAGTGCTGTACATGTACCACTAATATAAGTACTACTAGTGCTGTACATGTACCACTAATAGTACCTTGGTGATACTAAACATGACATTCAATCGCAAATGAATAAATTATTTGGTGTGGCAGATCTTTTGACACTGTAGTAGATAGATAGCTGATAGTAATTATTCTCTCCTCCACCAGCTTGCCTCTGAGGTTCTGGGTGAACATCCTGAAGAACCCTCACTTCACCTTCGACGTCCACGTGACAGAGGTGGTGGATGCCTCACTGTCCGTCATCGCTCAGACCTTCATGGACGCCTGCACCAAGACAGAGCACAAACTCAGCCGAGTGAGTCCAGGGGGAGGAGGAGGGAGAAGGAAGAGAGAGGGAGGAGGAGGGAGCAGAAGGAAGAGGAAAGGGAGGAGGAAAGAGGAGATAGGGAGGAGGAAGAGGGAGCCGAAGGAGGAGGAGAGGGAGGGGGAGGAGGCAGGTGATGAGGAGGTCAAAATCTTTTGATAGTTGTTTACCTCTGTGAGGTAACAGATAAGAGAACAGTATTATGATTATCATATTGTTAAATTCTCTCCTATCTCTACCAGGACTCTCCAAGTAACAAGCTACTCTATGCAAAGGAGATCTCCACCTACAAGAAGATGGTCGATGAGTATGTATCGTCAGAAGTTCTCAATGAACTGATACATTTATTTTGATTCTTGCCTACAATGCTGGTACATTGTCGGCAGAGGCCTGTCAATATGTAATGTATAGTGATTATGATCTCATGTCTGTCTGTCTGTGTTTAGTTACTACAAGGGCATCAGACAGATGGTATCAGTCAGCGACCAGGACATGAACACTCATCTGGCAGAGGTGTCTCGGGTAAGGAAAACCTTTTTCTCTGCCCTCGATCTATGGTGGCATCCCAATTGGCACCCTATTCCCTATGTAGTGCACTACTTTTGACCAGGACCCATAGAGC